>NW_006797023.1:313205-346560 GCF_000442215.2 Lipotes vexillifer | reverse complement strand
GTTTACCAAGCTGTAGGGAAAAACTGACAAGGTTTCATATAAATATGAAACATGTTTTATTGTGTTACTCTCTACTTTTATGATACACAAGGTAATTTTCAGTCTGAATGTCAGGATATATCCCATGGACATCAAACGGGGTTTCTTTTTGGAGTGATAAAAATGTTCTAAACTGGGTAGTGGTGATGGTTGCACAATTCTGGAAAGACTAAAAACCAATGAACTATACACTTTAAAACTGCGACTTTTGTTATGTGAATTATGTGACAATAAAGCTATTAGGAGGAAAAAAATATTTTGAAACAGAGTTTATTTCTAGATACTTGATTAGATTGCATCAACTCCTCGGTGGGGTTCTACAAACCTCACCATGGGGATGTGACATACTATGCTCTACTATACTATAATACTAGCATACTTTCAAAGCTCTGGAAATTCATTAAATGACCTTACAAATGCACTTACTATTTGAAAGTGGTACTCAAACAAATGGTCAAGTCAACTTCCAATGAGTTATTATGTAAAGCATTTCTCTCAAATAAGAGTAAAAGAAAGGAAGAAAGGGATTTGTACTTGCAACTGGAAACTACATTTTTGCTAACTGAAACTGTGCATATTCATGATTTAACCTCTACTGCACAAAAAATGTTCATTCAGATTTCATTTGTTGAACTCTAGATTTTAAGGGAATAAGGATTTATTTTTTAAACCTTTCTTAAGAAAAGTTTTATTTGAAACTTCAAATGTTAAAACCAGCTACCCCAATTACAATGCCATCATTGGCCATGTTTTAAATGAGCCACATAAAGATTGTGTCCTCAAAAGAAAATTAAGCTACATAGCAAATAACCCTACATTTCTAGCGTTAACTCAAAGTAAGAAAACATGAGGCACAATAAAAAGTGTAATAATACAACAAAGATTAAAAATCTTTAAAAATGTTAAGAATTGTAAAAGTCAACACTATTCTTCAGGAAAAATTTTAAAGGTCATAAAGTCATAAAGGGAACCCCATGGCTACAGAAACCACCCTTCTGCCTCAAATAGGAGTGCCCCAGGCCTCCCGTGGTCAATGACCGCCTTCAGCATACCACACCAGTGGAATCTGAATTTCACTCACTTCTAGTGGCCTTGAGCATCGCTTGCCATGTTTCTTGGGCACTTGGACTCGGGCTTCCATGAACTGCTCATTCACATCCTTTGCCAAGTTTTCTGATGGACTGCATGTCTTTTCCTTGTCAGTTTAAAAGCACTCATTGTATATTATATATCAACTGTTTATCTGTCAGTTGTTGAAAGATTTTTTAAAACTTTGTCCATTTTGTGTGTAATATCTTTAGCATACAGAAATTCTACATTTTTATATGTGTAAAATATTTCTTTTATCACATAGCTTTCTTTTCTAAGATGGTATTACTTTATTACATTTCAATCTTTAAACCAATTGTAATTGCATGTATGTGTGTGGTATGTTACCCCAGGGTTCAACCAGATTTCCTTCAGGTGGATACCCAGGGTTCCCAGCAATGTGTATTAACCAATCCATCCTCTTCTCATTGAAGTAAAAAAAAATATTTTGGGGGTTTATTAAATGTCCATATGAAAGGACATCTATTTCTGGATTATCTACTCTGACTGAACAATTCCCAGGTCAATGTGACAATAATCTGATCCCACTGACTCTATGGTATGTTCTGGTATCTGGCAAGGCTTTTTTAAAAAAACTTGTTGGATGGACGTAGAGATTGTCATACTGAGTAAAGTAAGTCAGACAGAGAAAGACAAATATCATGTGATATCGCTTATATGTGGAATCTAAAAAAAGGGTACAAATGAACTTATCTACAAAACAGAAATAGAGTCACAGACGTAGAAAACAAAGTTATGGTCACCAGGGCGTAAGGGCGTGGGGAGGGATAAATTGGAAGATTGGGATTGACACATATACACTACTATATATAAAACAGATAACTAATAAGGACCTACTGTATAGCACAGGGAACTCTACTCAATACTCTGTAATGGCCTATATGGGGAAAGAATCTAAAAAAGAGTGGATATATTTATATGTATAACTGATTCACTTTGCTGTACACCTGAAACCAACACAGCATTGTAAATCAACTATACTCCAATTAAAAAAAAAAAAAAACTTGCTTGGCCATTCACAGACATTTCTTTTTCCCTATGAACTTTTAATTTATCTATTCTATAAACAACTCTAATGAAAATCAAGATGGAACTGCATTAGATACGTGAATTTTTAGAGAACTGACTTTTTTTTTTTTTTTTTTTCTCTTAGGCAAGATTATAGGTGCAATTGAGTCTGTTCATCAGGAGGCACATAACACCTCTCTATCATTTTAACTTTGGCAGCATTGATGCTCAAAGCCTAAATATATTAACTCATTACTTCATTTGCTCTGCTGTGTTTTTCTTGTATAACCAATCTAGAAGTGAAATTTGTTTCAATTTCTGGTCATCTAACAAGTTTCTTTTTTTTTTTTTTTTTGTGGTACGCGGGCCTCTCACTGTTGTGGCCTCTCCCGTTGTGGAGCACAGGCTCCGACAAGCAGGTTCAGCGGCCATAGCTCACGGGCCCAGCCGCTCCGCGGCATGTGGGATCCTCCTGGACCGGGGCACAAACCCGTGTCCCCTGCATCGGCAGGCGGACTCTCAACCACTGCGCCACCAGGGAAGCCCGAGAACTGACATTTTTATGATAGTTTGTTCAAAGAAAATAGTACATTCAGTTCTACTAATATTTCCTTTAGTAAGATTATATCACTTCCTTCATATAAGTAACTACTTTTCTTGTTAAATGTGTTCTCAGGAATTTTAACATTTCTGTCACTCTTTTAAATAGAACATGTCCCCCATTTCCATATTTAGGGGCTTATTTCAAGCACAGAGAAGAATTTTGCTTTTAATAATCATTTATGCTGGGTGTATTGAGCAATCTTACCAAACTTCTGTGAATCTTACACAATCACATAACTAGCAAAAAAGAGAGTTAACTGTCGTTTCCAATATTTATACCATTCCTTTTTATTGTAAATAAATATTTATTTACTTCTATTTATTTGGTTGCGCCGGGCCTTAGTTGTAGCACGTGGGCTCCTTAGTTGCGGCATGTGGGATCTAGTTCCCTGACCAGGGATCAAATCCGGGCCCCCTACGTTGGGAGTTCAGAGTCTTAACCACTGCGCCACCAGGGAAGTCCCCACCATTCCTCTTTCCTGTTGGTCTTACTGCCTCTATGACATTACTAAGTGAGCATCCCTGCTTGGTTTTGAGTTTAAATTAAATGGTTTAAAAAAAAAATGACTACAGTGTTTCATTGTTTAGAATAATATTTGGTACTGATTTTTAGAAAGTAATCTGACATATTTAAGCAGTTCCCTTTTCTACTTATTAGAAATGGTTACTATACTTTTTATCAAATGCTTAGTCAGCATCTGCTGATCTGATCCCACATTTTCTTTTTCCTTTTATCTCCTGATATAATAATGTTGAGGGAATTCCTTGATTCTGAACCAATCTTGCACCCCTGGCATAAACTCAAGTTGGTCATAGTTTTTGTACATTGTGAAATTCTATTTGCTAAGATTTTGTTTTGATTTTCTGTGTCTACGATCATAATTGAGACGGGTCTCTGGCTGCTTTATGTCTGTACTGTTTTTCAGGTTTTATAAAGGAAGCTAAATCAATAAAATGAAACGGTGAGCTTTCTCTCTTTTACCAAATTTCTTTTTTTTTCGCGTCACCACGCAGCATGAGAGATCTTAGTTCCCCAACCAGGGATCAAATCTGTGCCCCCTGCAGTGGAAGCACCAAGTCTTAACCACTGGACCGCCAGAGACGTCCCCAAAGTATTTTTAAAAAGATATTCAGCTATTTCAAATGGTTTTCATGGATAAAAAAAAAGCTCCCGACAATCAACACTGACATGCATACTTAAAAAAAAAAAAAATCAGGCAGATAGATTCCCACTCCCTATTCCCCACACTACTGTCCCCAAAATATGTTTTCTAGAGAGAAACAAAAATACCCAGTGTGGGATAATGAGTGGGTTATGAGAGAAGAGACTTTCTAGTAATGGTTTAATTAGGAGAAGCCTCAACAGGAGAGGAGAGGAAACACATAATGCTCAGGTTCTAGACATCCACTAGAATTCCAAAACTTTTTTGACAATTTTGTGTGACCTTTTTAAAAAAATTCTTTTGCTCAACTAACAGAATATTACTGTTGGGACTCCTTTGTAGTAAAAACTCAAAGGTCTTTTAGAACTATAGCAGTTACTCCTACAAAGCTCAACTCTCCCCACCCCCTCCTAATATACTGGAATAGATTTGGAATTCGATTTCTCAAATCTTCTCTGCAAAATATGATTTCAGCTCTGCTGTCCAGTTCCTCTCTTATTCATAGTTATTTCTCAGTTTACTCATTTCTCTTTTTTTTAATGAAAGGTTTTTTCTAATTTATTTTTTATTTATTTATTTATCTTTGGCTGCGTTGGGTCTTCGTTGCTGCGCGCGGGCTTTCTCTAGTTGCAGCGAGCGGGGGCTACTCTTCGTTGTGGTGCGCAGGTTTCTCATTGTGGTGGCTTCTCTTGCTGCGGAGCACGGGCTCTAGGCATGCGGGCTTCAGTAGTTGTGGCTCGCGGGCTCTAGAGCACAGGCTCGGTAGTTGTGGTGCACGGGCTTAGTTGCTCCGCAGTATATGGGGTCTTCCCAGACTAGGGCTCGAACCCGTGTCCCCTGCATTGGCAGGCGGATTCTTAACCACTGCACCACCAGGGAAGCCCAGTTTACTCATTTCTAATAATCTCCCCAAAAGACTAACTAAAAGTCTGAGGATCCTGAAATTAAATTCACAAAACTTCCAAAGTTAAAAAGAAAGTATGATAAAAAATATTTTTAATAAAAAATAAGACAAAATAGCTACTTATAACTCCTGAAAACAAACTGATCTTAAATACAGTGTTTAGTCTGATATTAAAATCTATATATAAGGACTGCCCTGGTGGCGCAGCTGTTAAGAATCCACCTGCCAATGCAGGGGACACAGGATCAAGCCCTGTTCCGGGAAGATCCCACGTGCCTCGGAGCAACTAAGCCCATCTGCCACAACTACTGAGCCCATGCGCCACAACTACTGAAGCCTGCACACCTAAAGCCTGTGCTCTTCAGCAAGAGAAGCCACCGCAATGAGAAGCCTGTGCACTGCAATGAAGAGTAGCCCCTGCTTGCCGCTACTAGACAAAGCCCGCACGCAGCTATGAAGACCCAATGCAGCCAAAAATAAATAAAATTTTTTTAAAAATCTATATATAACAGGCATGGCTGAGATGAGGAAAGGTCCACAAGTATGCTGAATACTAAGGGTAAGTTTTCCATTTGATTTGTACAAATAAACCACATAGAGCTCTTACTACTGTCAGCGGGAAAAAGTGCTTCAGCTCCAAGTGTAGGAAAATCTGGCCACACCTACAGAACTACATATGCATTTACTCTTTGACACAGTGATTCAGTCCTAGGAATTCACCCTGAAGATACACTTCCAACAATACAAAACTACATGCTTTGGGCTTCCCTGGTGGCGCAGCGGTTAAGAGCCCGCCTGCCGATGCAGGGGACACGGGTTCGTGCCCCGGTCCGGGAAGATCCCACATGCCGCGGAGCGGCTGGGCCCGTGAGCCATGGCCGCTGAGCCTGCGCGTCCAGAGCCTGTGCTCCGCAACAGGAGAGGCCACAACAGTGAGAGGCCCGCGTACCGCAAAAAAAAACAAAAAACAAAGAAAAAAAATGCTTTAACTCATTCTTTGCTGCATTATCTGTAATTGCAAAATATTAGAAATAACCCAAATGCAGAAAACACAGGAAATTAGCTGAATAAACTATGGTATATCTTCAACAATAAGTATTATGTAACTGTAAAAAGAAAATGAGGAAGATCTCTATGGAATGTTATGAGTGATTTCTAGGATACATTGTTAAGCGAGAAAAGCAAAGAACAAAAGAACATTTATAGGAGGTTACTTTCAAAGTAGAAGGAAGAGGAAATAATTTAAATATAAATTTGCACACATATTATGGACATGCTTTTTTCCCACAGAAATAAACAAAGAAAGGATAATAAGAAGCTAATAAAATAAGTGGGAATGGGATGAAACAATAGGACAGCGAGTGACACTTCTCTGAGTTCACACCTTTGTAGAGTTTAGCTTTTGGAATCTTGTTAATGTGTTACATATTCAAAACATAAAATTAAGTTCACAAAGATGAGAGCAGATCCCTAAACTAAATAAAAACAAAAACATATAAACCATGGAGGGGGGAATAAATTGGGAGACTGGAATTGACACGTATACACGACTACATATAAAATAGATAACTAATAAGGACCTACTGTATAGCACGGGGAACTCTACTCAGTACGCTGTAATGACCTATATGGGAAAAGAATCTAAAAAAGAGTGGATATATGTATATGTATAACTGACACACTTTTCTGTACACCTGAAACTAATACAACATTGTAAATCAACTATACTCCAATAAAAATTAAAAACAAAAAAACAACAAAAAAACCAAATCAACCTAATAGTATTTTAAATGAGTAACATGTCCACATAGGAAGAAGGGAAAAAAAACTAAATAACTTCTGAACACAATACTTCATATATCCTCAGGCTATAAACAAAAGAACTATGAAGTAACCTTGAACGCCATGGAATAGGTTTGTTGTTTGTGGTGGACAGGAGTGTAGAAATTCTGAAACTATCTTGTTTGTATCATAGGATTCAGGGAAAAAAGGCGAGCCTCCTCTGGCTCAGTCTCATTCACTACACCAGAACTGAAGCCAACAGATTCCTTTAGGAGCCTGCTTCATCCACAAAGGCTCATCACAGGCTGCTCACCTCCCACTGTGCAGATTAACGGGGGCCCCAGTCACTCACTCATCTGTTTGTTTATTCATCCGAAGTTTTGTTTTGTTTTTTTTTTTTTGGCCGATTGAACCTGGACCACTGCAGGGAAAGCGTGGAGTCCTAACCACTGGACCACCAGGGATTTCTCCAACAAACATTTTTGAACAGGTCACCTACTAAGGTCTCTATCCAGGAACTAGGCTTACAACTAAGAAAAAGACAGGCAAGGTTCCTGCCCTCAGAGCTTGTTTCAGTGCAAGCAGACACTCAACAAGAAAACTAGTCAGATTATTCCACACGGTAAATGCTATGAATAAATAAAGCAAGGACTTCCCTGGTGGCGCAGTGGTCAAGAATCCGCCTGCCAATGCAGGGAGGACATGGGTTCGAGCCCTGGTCCAGGAAGATCCCACATGCCGCAGAGCAACTAAGCCCGTGCACCACAACTACTGAGCCTGCGCTCTACAGTCTGCAATGAGCCCGTGTGCCACAACTACTGAAGCCCGCGCGCCTAGAGCCCGGGCTCCACAAGAGAAGCTACCGCAACGAGAAGCCCGCGCACCGCAATGAAGAGTAGCCCCCGCTCGCCGGAACTAGAGAAAGCCAGCACACAGCAAGGAAGATCCAATGCTGCCAAAAATAAATAAATAAAATAAATTTACTTTTAAAAAAAAGAAATAAAGCAAGGTGATGGGAAAGAGAAGATGTTCTTCAGAGCTGGTGGGGAGAGGGAACTGCTTTAGACTAGTGGTCAGGAAGCCCTTCTCTGGGGAGGTGAACCAAAACCTGAAGGGTAATTGGCCAAATATGTGAGGATCTAGAAGAGTTGCATGATAGGAAGAGAAAATGCCAAGTGCAATGACCCTGAGGCCAAAGGAACCCATTTAAAGATAGAAAAAAAGTCAGTGAAACCAGACTGCAAAAACTGAGGAAGGGAGTGGTACAAAATAAGAGAAGAGGGAAAAAGCAAGAGCCAGATCATATTGGGCCTTGTGGCCTTGGTCATGACTTTGGGTTTTCTTCTCAATGGAGAGTTTTAAACGGATTTACTTTTTCAAAAGATTGTTGGGGTGCTGTTTGGAGAATGGAATCTAAACAGGCAAGTGTGAGAGACTCCAGTCAGAATGCTCGAATAGTGGGCCCAGCTATTAGGCCCACTATGACAAATTAGGATGGTAGCAAAGGATACAGAAAGAAATGGCCAGATTGGGGATACAGTCTGTAAATGGAGTCAAAAGTACCTGCTGATGGATTGGTTGTGTAGGGTAAGGAAAAGAGAGGAATCAGGCATGGCTTCCAGCAGCCGGGTAGATGCTCAATGCCATGAACTGAGATGGTGAAGACTCAGGAATGTCCAGGATGGCTTTTTCTGGGGGTAAATGACTTTGGCAAACTGATCTTGCTGGGGGCTGAAGGCCCTCCTGACATATGCTCAGTGGTATCCTAAGATAGCATCCAAAGGTGTCACACAGGTGTTTGCCTTGCCCCCTGCCCCATCCTTGAGCCAGATCACCAAGATGTTCTAATTTCTGCCCTTATGCCTCTGGCTTCCTCCTCCTCTTGGGGCCCAATTCTAGGTGGTGGTGCCTCTCTTCCCCTCATTTCTCTCCTTAAGAGCTTCTAATCCCCATTTCTGTGGCCCCTACCTACTGCCTCTGATTCCAAAGTCCTCATTCCACCTCTGCTTTCCTCTGCCTTCAAGGCTCTTGTCCACTGCCCTCTGCTTTCTTCTTCTCTGTGTCCACACCAGACCAAGGTTGCAACAATGTCAAGTATTTAAGCTGCCAAAAGGATATAGGATACTGGCCCTGTTCCTTCCAGTTCCTTATTAGCAAGACAATTTCTAGGAAGATATATCATCTTTGGCCAAAGTTATAATTTGGCATTACACACACTGACTTGACTCCATTCTGAGGGAGAATTCAAGTTTTCCTGTATTCTTAATTGTAAACTGGGCTGGAGAGATAGGTAGTTCCAAAGTATTAGTAGGTTATAGTTCCAAAGCTCATAAATTAATTAACTGGAATATAATTTCTACATGGATTCCAACAGATATTTCCCAGCTGTGCACATCACTCATACTTTTGAATGGAGGTCCAGGGCAAAGAAAGTAAGGCCCAGAGAGAAAGAGAAACTAGAAAAAGGTCCTAATTCTCAACCCAAAATTTTCTTCTTCCCCAGAGGAATGACACAGGGACTACCTAAAATTTTAGACTCAAACCCACTCCTCTCTCTACCAAAAGTGGCATTGGACTTGCCCTGTGATCCCATCAGAAAAACCACATGAGAACACAAGATTAGCATGAGAGACAGGGAGGGAAAACTATTTCGTTAGGTCAGCTGTTATTTATAAATTCATAAACCGAAATTTGAAGAGGTGAAGTATTGTTCAAGCTTACAAAGTGAAGAGGCATCAGAGCTGGTGTCAAAAGACAGATGTTCCTCACACTCTGCACCACACCATTCCAGCATCTTAGCAGGACATCTGTGGCTCAAGAAATTTCCAACGACTTTTCAGAGATATTGCTTTTGGGAAAAGATTCTTAGAGGTGTGTTTCATTTTGTGTTTTTTCCCCTGACAGCAATTCTTGATGAAAGTAAAATATGCCATCACAAATTTATTTAACAAAATGTCAGAAAAAAATTAGAGACAAAGAACGCTTTTGATTTAACCTAAGTCTGCAGACTCATTATATTCACTGTTAAAAATTTTTCACAATGAAAAGAATAAGTTGGTAAAAATGACTTTGGTATACTCTGGTTAAAAAGAAAAAACAAAAAAACAAACAAACAAACAAAAATTAACTGTCTTAATTGAAAGAACTGAAATTTACTAAATAATACTTTATTTTTCTCCATTACACTTATTAACATGTGACAGTTTTTATGCTGTTATTGACCATCTCCTTCCACTGGATTGCAATTTCGATGAAAGCACAAATTTTGTCAATTTTGTTCACAGCTGTATTCCCAGCACCTACAACAGGCCCAGGCCCATAGTAGACATCTGATAAATATTTTTCCACTGTTGAATGAATAAAAGTTGAGTGAGATTTCCTTGCAGCAGGGTATTCATTACAAGACTGCTTCTTGAATGAACATTTATAGATTGGAAACACAGTATAAAAGCAGAATTCAGTGAAGGAAGCTAAGTCTGGGAAAGAAAGATTCTAGTGAGTGATCTTGGCTGACAGTGTGAAAAACAATCACATAGCAGAACACAAAGCAAAAAGAAATTTAACACAGATGTCACAAGTTTCTTGCATTTAGACCTAGGCACTTAACCAACAGGTCAGTGTCCCTGTACTCAGAGTACATGAGTGTTCCGTGTGCGTGCGTGTGTGTGTGTGTGTGTGTGTGTGTGTGTGTGTGTCTCTTTTACTTTACTTTAAAAGTAATTCCAGGGACTGCCCTGGTGGCACAGTGGTTAAGAAGCCACCTGCCAATGCAGGGGACACGGGTTTGATCCCTGGTCCAGGAAGATCCCACGTTCCGCGGAGCAACTAAGCCCGTGCGCCACAACTACTGAGCCCGCGTGCCACAACTGCTGAAGCCTGTGCACCTAGAGCCCGTGCTCCGCAACAAGAGAAGCCACTGCAATGAGAAGCCTGTGCACCGCATCGAAGAGTAGCCCCCACTCACCACAGCTAGAAAAAGCCCGTCCGCAGCAACGAAGACCCAACGCAGCCAAAAATTAATTAATTAATTAAAAAATAATAATAAAAGTAATTCCAAAAACCTTGGTTATGTGAATTTTCTACTTCAAAGTAGATGAGACATTAGCACTAAAAGGGTATCATAGTTGAAAGAGACAGTCTGGCAGCCCATATGCTGACAACCAGGGAAAAAAAAATAAAGCAGACACCAAAAAAAGCACAGGAATCTGGTATCATTTAATTTCAGTTCAAATAAATCCACACACAAATAATATATAATTTCCCATGGAAGTTTTGCTATTTCAGAACATAGTCAATGATTTTCATACTGACAACACTTATAGACAAGCTTAGACTATGTTCTGTAGACTCTGCTTAAAGGCAACAAGGAACTATGTCAATCTTTATTTTTGCGTTCCGTAACATCTTACAGAAAACCCCGAACGAACATTTTTGTCCAGCTCAGTACCTTTCTGGGGTTTTGTTTTGAGGCTCTATTATGTGCCAGGGCCCACACTAAGTCCTTTACATACAGTTTCGCTGCTAATCCACTCAATAACCCTGTAAGGAAACAAGTGTCTTCCCATTTTCTAGATGTGAAAACTGAGGCTGGGGTGGGGGGTAAGTACATGTTCCAAATCAGAAAGATAGAAAGTAGTACTGATGGGATTCAACTACAAATCATGTGTTCTTTTCACCATAACAAGCTGCCACCACAACACTAACGAACCCAGGGAAATGATGTACTGTAAGAACCATACACTGCAGGAAAACGTGGCTTCCTGGCCAAAGAATTCAGCATGGCTTCCCAAAGTCATAAACCTAGAACCCAAAACTGTATTTGCCAGTCTTTTTCATTCATTCTCTTTCTTTCCTGTGGTTTCAAAAGACTGAACACTTATTTGTGCTAGTTAATCAAGAGATTCAACAATATTTTTTATGTGCTCACCTTGCACAACACTGTAATGAATACTGGTTATTTCACTCTTTCACTGGTTATTCCATTATTAACCCTCAAATATCTTCTTTACCTTTTATTCAATGAAAGATACAGAACTATCACATTATAAAGCAAGCAATGTGGACCATTTAGATGAATATGGGTGATGTGGATGAAGGTAAAACAAAGTGGTGAGAAAGGGACTTCCCTGGCAGTCCAGTTGTTAAGGCTCTGTGCTCTCAATGCAGGGGGCATGGGTTCAATCCCTGGTGGGGAACTAAGATCCCACACTCCAGCATGGTGTAGCCAAAAAACCCCCAGAAAACAAACAAACAAAAAAAACAAAGTGATGAGAAAATATCAAAATGTAGGTTTCTCAACTGGAAGTTCAACTTTGTAACAGTTAACTTGCAAATGTCACCACTTTTTTTTTTTTTAAAAGTTCCATACCAGAAAGACACTTTTCAGAAGTACTACTCTGGTAAGAAGTAGTCAGGTATTTCAGACTAGAAATACACGTTCTCCTCTGTAACTTAAGAAATTAAGATTCGATATTACTGGACTAGTTTATAACCTTCTGCTTGTATGAAGTTCCAACTTACCATATCTGTGCTAAAACAGGTTGAGGTAACCCAGATTGAAAAAAAAAGTTTCTAGCTTGATCACCTGTAAATTAAATGGAAAAAGTTTTAGAAGAAAGCAGCAGCTGACAGAAAACCACTTATGGCAAAATTACAAAAAGGAAGAGGTTAATAATCCTGTAAATACTGAACTGAATACATTTTAAAAGCCAAATGATAAGTTTATAAATAACAGTAAAATGAATCCATCAGCACTGACTTTAGAATGTAACACTTAAAATCATCTCAAAAAGGGCCTACCATTGTGTAGGGGTAGATTGTCCACTTTAATTAATCTGCTAGTAATTAAGATGGTAACAGCTACACATTACAACAAAGTGAACCTACAGAAATCCTCAAGAAACTGATGACCCCTACTTCTACTTCACAGAAGAGTTCTCTGCCATTCCCATCTACCTACACTTCAGATTTTTGGTACTTCTAACATATTTATGGAGAGTTAGTAAGAATGATTAAAAGAATCACATCGAGGACTAAGAATTAGTAAGTTAAAGAGAAGTGAAACAAATACACACAAAAGCAAGTTCCCAGGAAATCTAAATCCCATTTTTTCTAAAGCTAATTCCTGAAGAGTAATCAAACAGGAAAGAGATTAGAAAAAGCAAAGTACAAAAGGATCTTTAAGTACATAGCAATAAGAAAAATTTTTTTAATGTTCATAATCTGTTAATTTACTCAAGCCAGTTCAAGATCAGAATTAAGGAAGTGTTTTTGCTCAAGGACTACAGTCCAATGCTACAATTACTTAAAGAATGTGGTCCATTAATCTTAAACAATTCCCAACAGTGACATGCCTAAAACAGTGACTTGGCATCCATTAAAAACTGCAAAAAAGACTTGAGTGCATTGGAAGAGAAGCAACTGTAAAAATACAGACTCCAGGTTAAGGCAAAATAGGCAAAGTGTACCCTTGATCACATGTGCCCACCTTCGCTCTGCATAATAGATTTTCCACAGATATATGCACTATGATAAGTAAAAATGTAAAAATACTGACTCCAATTACCAGTAATAAATCCAGATATTGGCTTTAAACTATGGAACTGTTGATCATGCTTTGCTCTTTCCTCTACAGTTATGGCCCAAATATCCAGGCTACCTACAATCCAAAAAAAGACAAAGAAATTATTCAATGAGAAAAGAAAAACAAAGTGCTCACACCCACAGTTTCCACAGTACCTTAAGATACTGTCAGTATGTTATAAATGATTTGATAAGTTAACATCTGTTTGTCCTTGGAAGTTTTGAATATAAAGTTAGAAAGCTAAGAGTAGACATATACACACTACTATATATAAAACAGACAACTAATAAGGACCTACTGTATAGCACAGGGAACTCTTCTCAATACTCTGTAATGACCTATATGGAGAAGAATCTAAAAAAGAGTGGGCATATGTATATGTATAACTGATTCATTTTGCTGTACAACAGAAACTAACACAACATTGTAAATCAACTATATGCCAATAAAATTTTTTTAAAGAAAGGGGAAAAAAAAGAAAATTAAGAGTAAAGCAGGCCAAAAAAAAAATAAAAAAGATATTAGCACAAACTCTTTTTTTAATAACTTGTCCTATAACCCTGTAGTTAGCAGGACTGTATGAAGACATGTTAATAATCATCATTTATTTACATAAACAGACTGATTTACAAATCAACAGTCTAATTTAAAACAGTATTTTCAGATATCTTAAATGCCACAAGTGAAAGTTATGGAAAAATTGAGCTTCACTAAATTAGTATCCTATGTGATTCCATGAAAATCTTTTTGGAGTGATAAAAATATTCAAATACTAGATTGTAGTGAATTTTATGGCATGTAGATTATAACTCACTGAAGCTGTTTTTAAAAATGGGTATCCTGGGGCTTCCCTGGTGGCGCAGTGGTTGAGAGTCCGCCTGCCGATGCAGGAGACGCGGGTTCGTGCCCCGTTTCGGGAGGGTCCCACGTGCCGCGGAGCGGCTGGGCCCGTGAGCCATGGCCGCTGAGCCTGCGCGTCCGGAGCCTGTGCTCCGCAAATGGGAGAGGCCACAACAGTGAGAGGCCCGCATAACGCAAGAAAAAAAAACAAAACAAAACATGGGTATCCTGAAAAAAACAATGGCAAACCGGAGGGAACAGGGTTTAAGTCCTTCTTCAGTTTCAGTTCTTGGACTGACCAGATATCCCCTTGTTTCTGTGATTTTCCTCACTTTAGTGTTAGGTTTTCTCAAACAAATTCACCAAATAACTCTAGATTACACAGGTAGAAGGTTTTCAAAAGTTCAGACATTTTCCCAAAAGGTGGGACCAGACAGTATGTGAAGGTGCCTAGCATACAAGCAAAATGTCTAAACACTGAAATCTCCCTTCTCTGCAGAGTCTGATATGACAGCGACAAGCAGAGCAGCAATTCATTCAGTCACTGAAAACAGACTTGTTGAACACCTCCTATGTGCCACACACTGTGTTAGACATTAGGGATAAGATGGTGACCGAAACAGATCAGATCCCTACGCTCACAGGCCTTACAGTCCTGCAACTTCTATTGCCCTGTCAAAATCTGTCAAGCAGAAACAAACCCCACCAAACAAGCAAAACAAAACAAACATAAAACTTGCTCAGTAACTAAGAAGGGGGACAAAAACAAAAGAGAAAATAAAACAGTAAGACTAATGGTTTTGAAAAGGTTGCAGACTTCTGTACTAGAATCTCACAGAGACTTTTACAGGTGTAATCACAGGGATGGGGCTTTATGCTGCCTTACTCTCTTCATGGTGGTAGGTTTGACAGCTGCCAAGAGAAATTCATTCATATGGCATGCTCTCTTTAAAACAAAACAAAACTTGGCTAGTAAGCAAAACCAACATTTAACACTTTCCTAATAATCTTAGGGAAAATTACCTGAAAAACACATTTTATGCAGATTGATGTTTCAAGCAGATTAACTAAAGTAAAACAAAAATGTCATGCTTTAAATCCAGTCTAAAGAAAAAGTACAGAATAAATGACCCAGTCACCTCAACAAATAAATTGCAAAACAAAAAACCAAAAAAACAGGGATGGAGAAGGGTCCACTAACAAAGCAACTTAGGAAACACATGCACTAATTGCAATGTATGTGCCTTGTTCGGATCCTGATTTGAACCAACCAACCGTAACAACAACAACAAAAAATATCTAAAGACTATCAGGGCAAATTTTAACACTGACTTGATAGCTGAAGACATGAAGGAATTACTAGAAACTTTACAGGAGTGGTAACAGTATTGTAGTTATATCTTTAAAAGTGTTATCTTTTAGAAACACCCACTAAAATGTTGGTGGATGAAATGATCTGATGTATGAGAGGTGCTCAAAAGAATCCAGGTGAAACTATATTGGCCATTAGTTGATCGATAATCACTGAAACTATACGATGGGTTGATTATATTTTACTTCCGTGAATATTTGAAATTTGCCATAATACTAAGTTTTTAAAAATGCGATTCCAAAGTACATTAAAAAAGGAAAATCTTTGAAAACTTACCACCAAAAGGTGTTGGAAACTGAGCCATGTTTCTGTTACTTTCACCTTGCTAATGGACGCCTGTAATTGAAATGCAACATTTAAGTTTATGAAAACTTCACTCCTAGGTACTTATAAACACACTAACATGCTGTCTTAATGACCTGAAGACTGATACTAGAGTTAGGGGATAGCACTGCAAATGAATGTTACAACTAAGGGTTCATTCATTCATTCCTTCTCTGCGCAGTTTCTCAGTCCCAGGTACAATGATGGGCACTGAGGAATGTGAACGAAAGACTCTCCAGCAACAAGAAGCTTTCAGTCTGGGGAGTGATACTATTAGCTCGGGACGGCCTATTATCTCATTAATTGTATTGTTGTATTTGTTATTTTTTAAATATATCTTTTTCCTAACCATCTACATATAGTACTCGATCTGCTTCATGGTTACAACAACTGCTCTTTTTAATGAGCACTTAGTACATGCTGCGCACCGTCTTATCTCTCCGTTTTTGCGGTTTTCTTGGCTGCACTGTGTATCATGCGTAATAGTTTCCTGACCAGGGATCAAACCTGTGCCCTTGCAGTGGAAGTGCTGAGTCTTAACCACTGGACCGCCAGGGAAGTCCCTTATCGCTTTCCATAGTATCACAGCCCTATGACATTGGTACTGTATTACCATTCCATACTATACACGAAGAAAATGAGAATCAGAGAGGTGAAGTGATTAGAACAACATCACACATTTGGTGACCAAGCTGGATTTGAGCAGGGGAAGCAAACTCCACAGCCTGTGCTGCTTTTATGAAAAACATTGTCTGCGATTGCTGCTTTAAAATGCATATTACACTAATGTCTGCCCAGAATACCAAACACAAACCCAGGCTCAAATATCCCCATCAGGCATTATTTGCTCATGAACAGTCAACATGACACCAAGCCAGTCCTCTTCCCCAAGTGAAAAAATCCAAACTTAATATTTTCCTTATGCTTAACTAAACAACATGGTAAATGCACACAGTTAAAAATGAATACTAAATAGTAACAGAAAAAAATTAGATAAATTTAGAATTAAAAAGTGACAGTCCCTTTGCCCTAATACTCAATTTCATCTGTCCACGGAATTTTTTTTTTTTTTTTTTTTGCGGTACGCGGGCCTCTCACTGCTGTGGCCTCTCCCGCTGCGGAGCGCAGGCTCCGGACGCGCAGGCTCAGCGGCCATGGCTCACGGGCCCAGCCGCTCCGCGGCACGTGGGATCTTCCCGGACCGGGGCACGAACCCGCGTCCCCTGCTTCGGCAGGCGGACTCTCAACCACTGCGCCACCAGGGAAGCCCTGTCCGTGGAATTTTAAAATTCCAAAAGCTCTATCTTGTTCTCAACTATTTATTCCTAGTGTTCTCCTCCATCTTTTTTAAATGGACACAAGTTCTTTTATTCTTCTGATTTTTTTTTCCATTTTACTCTTTAGTTTTCTTCTGTTTCTTGCATCATTTGATTCCTTTTTTGTTTGCTCACTGATAGTTCGTTTAGCGTCATTCTCTTTCACTTTTGAGGCTTTGCTCATATATCTGGCGATCCTTGGATGTACCTTCATATTTAAGACGGAGGCACTAAAACAATGCTCAGAAGCTGGGCGTGGGTGGCAGGTTTATTAATTGATGGGCTTCTCCCTATGATGATCAGATATATCTAGTCACCTGTTCACTGGGAGATCTCCAAATGTCAGATTTTTTCTATTGAAGCTATATTCAGCTAGATGTGGTATTCCAGCTGGCTTCTGGGGAGGAGTGGAGAAGGGAGAAAGAAGTGAGGGGCCTAACTTCAGTGGGTGGACTTGTATACAATCCCTTTATTTTCAACCCCATGTTTCACCCCTCATCTGGAGCATCTCTGGCCTAGTGCTCTTCACATCTCCCCAGAGGAAGGGGGCTGACACAGTCACCTGTCTGCTGGGGGTGCAGGAGAGAATGGTTCAAAATGTCTGAAACACAGACTGTTGAAGAATTTCGATTTTCAGCCGCAAAACTGACCTAGGAATGCCAGGAGCCTCCAAGTACTCTGGGCCTGGGTCAAGCTGGCTTGACCTCACCTTTATTTGTAGGCACTGTTTATCTACCTCTGAACTCAAATTAACACTCCTTTCCAAAGTTATGTTTCTCTTTACAAAAAACTGTCAAAATCTTTTGTCACTGGGGACTTCCCTGATGGCGCAGTGGTTAAGAATCCGCCTGCCAATGCAGTGGACACGGGTTCAAGCCCTGGTCTGGGAAGATCCCACATGCCACGGAGCAACTAAGCCCCTGTGCCACAACTACTGAGCCTGAGCTCTAGAGCCCGCGAGCCACAACTACTGAGCCCGTGTGCCACAACTACTGAATCCCACGCGCTTAGAGCCTGTGCTCCACAACAAGAGAAGCCACTGCAATGAGAAGCCCGTGCACCACAATGAAGAGTAGCCACTGCTCACTATCAGAGAAAGCCCGCGCGCAGCAACAAAGACCCAACGCAGCCAATAAATAAATACATACATACATTTATGTTAAAAAAAAGTCTTTTGTCACTATCTTCTCTACTGTTATCTTTTTCCTTAGGAGTTAACATCTTTTAGCTGCCTACGTGATTATGGCAGACATCAGGGAAGGAGAAGAGAAAACACATGTGGTCAAGGCACCACAGTGAACTGAAAGTCTGTGAGTCCAGTTATGAAGCAGGCCACTTCTCACTGCCAATTCCCTTTAAAAACTACAGCTGCTATTCTGTTCTTCCACTATTTCTCAGTCAATATATTAGGTAGGTAAGCTTGATAATTTTCCAAAAAGTTTTAGTTTTCCACCTCACTTAATCTTCATAATGTCCTTGAAATTGACAAGTCATACATCTTTCGAGCTGTATCCCCCCAAAATTACAGAACAAGACTGTAAAGAATACGCAAAAATTCTTCACCAAAGAAGAATTCAAAACTGAAACTCAAAAATATATAAAAAAGGATATACATTGGAAAAACATAACCAAGGGTTTATGCAGAAGTCAAGGTTAACTTAACATCTGAAAGTAAATTAATGTAATCAACCATATTAACAGAATAAACCAAAAAGCTCATATAATCGTTTTTCCATAAATGTGGGGAAAAAAGCCTTGACAAAACCTCAACACCTAGGAATGATAAAAACTCACAGGAATCTAAGATTAGTGGGAAACTTCCTCAAACAGATACAGGGCATCTATGAAAAAGCTATAGCTAGCATCATAGTTAAAGATTAAAGACTAAATTTCTCCCCCCAGAGATCAGGAAGAAGGCAAGGATACCTACTTTTACCACTTCTATTCAACATTGTTTTGAAGGTTCTAGCCCTGAAAAAAAAAAAAAAAAAAAAAAAAAAAAAAAAAAAAAAAAAAAGGGACAAAGATTTTTAAAAAATCTATAAAACTCTATTTACAGATGATATAATTGTTTACATAGAAAACCCCAAGGAATCTACAAAATAGTACAATAAGTGAATTTGGCAATATCACAGGATGAAACGTTGATATCAACTGAATTCTTATATATGAACAATAATTGGCAATTGAAATGAAGACAAACAATCCCTCTTATAGCAGTGCCAAAAAAATGTAAAAGTCCTAGGTATAAATTTAACAAAAGACATCCAAGGCCAAGGTCTCTATGCTGAAAACTACAAAATATTGCTTAAAAAATAATTAAAGAAGACCTAAATAAATGGAGAGATATACTATGTTAATAGAAAGATTCAATATTGCTAAAATGGCAATTCCCGCCAAATGGATCTATATATTCAATGCAATCCCAATTAAAACTGCAGCAGGCTTTTGAGTAGAAATTGGCAGGCTGATATTGACATTTACTTGCAAATGCAAAGGACCTAGAATTACCACAGCAATTTTTAAAAAGAACAAAATTGGAGGATTTATTCTACCTGATTTCAAGATTTACTAAAAAAGCAATGTAATAACCAAGGCCTTTTGGGACTGACGTAAAGGCAGACATACCAGATCAATGGAACAAAGCGTTGAGAAATAGATTTACACATGTTTGGTGAATTCATTTTTGGCAATGGCAAATCACTGGAGGAAGAAAGTCTTTTCAACAAACTGAAGTAGATCAACTAGATATGGGGAGGTGGTGGAGGCGGGAGGGGGGAACACCGATCCTCCTGCACAAAATACACAAAAATTAATTCAAAATAGATCAAAATTTAAATTTGGCCTAAATTTAAAACCGTATAGTTTTACACAAAATAATTCTAAAAGATAGAATATCTTCGTGACCCTTGGGCTAGGCAACAATTTCTTAGGACACAAAAAAGCATGATTTATTTTTTAAAAAAGAGAGAGAACAGGAAATTGGGCTTCATCAAAGTGAAATGTTATCTCCTTAAGAAAACAAAAAGGCAAGCCATAGACTGGGAGAAAACATTTGCAACACATACATCAGACAAAGGAACTGTACTCAGAATATATAAAGAACTCTTGCAACCTAAAAGTAAATAGTAAGACAAACAACTTAGTGAGGAAATTGATAAGAGATGTGAACAGACACTTCACAAAATAACTCTCAGAAACGGACAAGAAACACATGAAAAGGTGATCAACATCATTAGCCATTAGGGAAACTAAACCAAAGTGATGTGCCACTATGTTTCCACTAGAATGGCAAACATGAAAAAGACTGAGCATACCAAGTGCAGACAAAGATGTGGAACAGCTAGACTCTGCTGGTAGGAATGTAAAATGGTATAATCACATTGGGAAACAGTTTTCTTAAAAAATTATACAGCTACCATTCAACCCAGCCACTCTACTTCTCTATATTTAGCTACGAGAAATGAAGATTTCTATCCACAGGAAGATTTCTACATATATCATGTCAACTTTATTTTTTATTTATTTATTTATTTTTTTGCGGTATGTGGGCCTCTCACTGTTGTGGCCTGTCCTTGGCCTGTCCTGTTGTGGAGCACAGGCTCCGGACACGCAGGCTCAGTGGCCATGGCTCACGGGCCCAGCTGCTCCGCGGCATGTGGGATCCTCCCGGACTGGGGCACGAACCCGTGTCCCCTGCATCGGCAGGCGGACTCTCAACCACCGCGCCACCAGGGAAGCCCTCAACTTTATTTTTAAGAGCCAAAAACTAGCAACCCAAACAACTGATGAATGGATAAATAAACAACGATATACCCATACAATGAAATACTATTTAGCCATAAAAAGGAACCAACTGTTGCTATAAGCAATAACATGCATGAATGTCAAAATTACTATGCTTAATGAAAGAAGCAGGTATACACACACACACACACACACACACACACACACACACACACACACATAGTATAACTCCATTTTTGTAAAAATTGCAGAAAATATTAACTACTCTATAGTGATAGAAAACAAATCAGTGATTGCCAGTAGATGACAGGAGAGGAAGGGACAGAATGTAAAATTACAAAGAGGCACAGGAAAACTTTGGGGAGGAATGGAAATGTTTGCTATTGTCATAATGGTCATGGTTTCACAGGTATATCCATATGTCAAAACTGATCAAACTGTGCACTTTTTTTTTAAATTAATTAATTAATTTTCGGGGGGTGCTGCATAGGGTCTTTGTTGCTGCGTGCGGGCTTTACTCTTTGTTGCAGTGCATGGGCTTCTCATTGGGTGGCTTCTCTTATTGCAGAGCACGGCTTCTAGGTGCGCGGGCTTCAGTAGTTGTGGCTCGCGGGCTCTAGAGCGCAGGCTTGGTAGTTGTGGTGCACGGGCTTAGTTGCTCCGCGGCATGTGGGATCTTCCCGGGCCAAGGCTCGAACCCGTATCCCCTGCATTGTCAGGCGGATTCTTA
Organism: Lipotes vexillifer; assembly: GCF_000442215.2. Taxonomy (NCBI): domain Eukaryota; kingdom Metazoa; phylum Chordata; class Mammalia; order Artiodactyla; family Lipotidae; genus Lipotes; species Lipotes vexillifer. The sequence goes on along the minus strand of NW_006797023.1, from coordinate 325,039 downwards.
ACCACTGCACCACCATGGAAGCCCAAACTGTGCACTTTAAATACATGCAGTTTAGTGTATCGATACTTCCCATTAGGTCACAAGCCACAAAGAAAATTCTAAAAATAAAAGTCAAGAGTTTGGCAATCCTAGCAGTTGAATACAAACTAGAATATCTACATTGGACTATGCTCTTAAGAGAATTTCCAATAACTTTCAACAAGTATTTTATCTTTAAAACACACATAAAAAAAGACTCAACTTTAAGCTCAAGTTAAAAAAAAATGGAAGGGATAGAACAAATGATGGACAGACAATACAGCTTTTGAGCAAGAATACTTAATATAATTAAGGCATTTACAATGACCTCATTTGACTCAATGGAAAAATAATGATAATAACAACAACAATTTTTAAATGGGCAAAGGACCTGAACAGACACTTTTCCAAATAAGACATACAAATGGCCAACAGGTACACTGAAAAGGTGCTCAACATCACTAATGATCAAGGAAATCAAAATCACAATGAAATATCACTGCACTCCTGTTAGGATAGCTATTATCAAAAAGAGATAACAAATGCTGGCGAGGATGTGGAGAAAAGGAAACCCTTGTGCAATGCTGTTGTGAAATGTAAATTGGTGCAGCCACTGTGGAAAACAGTATGGAGGTTCCTCAAAAAATTAAAATAGAACTACCATATGATCCAGCAATGCCACGTCTTGATATATATCCAAAGGAAATGAAATCATTATCTCGAAGAGATATATGAACTTCCATGTTTGCTGCAGCATCATTAACAATAGTCAAGACATGGAAACATGTGTCTGCAGATGTATAAACAGATAAAGAAAATGTGGGATACATATACAATGCTATATTATTCAGCCTTAATAAAAGAAGATCCTGCCATTTGTGACATGGTTAAACCTGGAAGACATTTTGGTAAGTGAAATAAGCCAGACACAGAAAGACAAATACTATGTGATCTCACATATATGTGGAATCTAAATGAGCCAAACTCATAGAATCATAAGGCAGAACAGTGTTTGCCAGGGGTGGGAGTAGGGAATGAGGAGACTTGGTCAAAGGATACAAACTTTCAGTTATAAGATGAGTAAGTTCTGGGGATCTAACGTGTAGCATGGTGACCACAGCTAATAATACTGTATTGTATACTTGAAAAGTGCTAAGAGAATAGATCTTAAGTGTGCTTACCACACACACAAAAAAATGGTAGATAAGGTGTGGATGTGTTAATTAGCTTGACTGTGGTCGTCCTTTCACAATGTACACACATACTGAATGCTGTACATCCTAAATATATAAACTTTTAATTTGTCAATTATACCTCAAGAGAGCTGGGGGTAAAAAGGAGTTTATAATTAAACAGGGGATGGAAAAATCACATCAAAAATCTGTGTGTATGTGTGTGGGTAGAGGGAGGGAGAGAGAGAAAATGTAGGTGACATAATAATTCACTAAAATTGTATTATTAAATGCTACTAACACACCTGACCTGTATTAGCCAATTTAATCCAATTGACAACACTATGGGTTAAATAATATTACTATCCCATCTTAGGGATGTGGAAACAAGGGCACAGTTTACATAGTCACTCAAATTTTCTGAAGGTTTGAAAATTTTCTAAATGACGGAACAGAGAGTCAGTCTTGTTTCAGTGCTCGTGTATAACCTCATACTTTCAGGATTAAGAACTTAATGGAATATTCCTGAAGTAGTTAGCCTGGTAAACCTTCCAGGGTGGAGCTGGGGGTGGGGAGTGAGAGGATACTGTCCCAAGCAATAAAAACGCTGGAAAGCAAAAAAACGAGGGAAGGGAAAGCAAGTGGGTTTGTTTGCTTGTTTTTCATAAACTTATTTATTTATTTATGGCTGTGTTGGGTCTTCGTTGCTGCTCCGCGGGCTTTCTCTAGATGCAGTGAACGGGTCTACTCTTTGTTGCAGTGCACAGGCTTCTCATTGCGGTGGCTTCTCTTGTTGCAGAGCATGGGCTCTAGACGCGTGGGCTTCAGCAGTTGTGGCACGTGGGCTCAGTAGTTGTGGCTCGCGAGCGCAGGCTCAGTAGTTGTGGCGCATGGGCTTAGTTGCTCCGCGGCATGTGGGATCTTCCCGGACCAGGGCTTGAACCCGTGTCCCCTGCATCGGCAGGCGGATTCTTAACCACCACGTCACCAGGGAAGTCCTGTTTTTTTAAAGTGTCATAGCAGACCACAGAGGAAACTGAATGCAGGAAATAAGTTTAATAGAATTTTGCCCGATAAGTCCAAAGAGCTTTTACTTCTTATATGAAAAGTAAAATGTAAGCATTTAACAAATGGAAGTTGAAAGTCTTATATTTAAAAAAAAAAAAAAAAAACAACTAACAGAGCAGTTTAAAAAAACAAAAAAGGAGTGAGTGAAGGCAGAAGTTCAACCCATATGATGGGATTTCAGCGGGGTAAGGTGTGTTACCTACAATGAAAACATACAGAAACGTAGGAATCTACCTGGAAGAAAACAGAGAAGGGTGTTCTTCTCCCTAAGGTGCCTGGCCCTACTTCCTGGGAAGCAGGGAGGCAGGACCACTGCCCCAGAACAAGTGCAGAAAGCTCAGCAGCTGATGCAGTGCTTCCGGGGGGAAGATCTGTTCATACAGGCAGAGAAGGTAGCCACCACGCACACAAGCATGCCCACCCCACTTTATTAACAGCTTAGTATTTGTATTTCCTCAATATACCTTCTTTATAATGTAAAGTGTGCCTTCTTTTGCACACTTTACATTATAATACATACTTTCCCAAAGTTAGTAAAACCTTTCATAAACACATTGCTGGCTTAGATATTAATTTTCAGAGTGAGGCAAACACTCCTATATTTACATATAAAAGATAGAAAAACAGACATATTGAGTAATCAAGGAACAGGTAAATAGTAGTTTGAAAGGCTTGGCTAAATGTTAGGATTTTTAAGCCAAAAGCTAAAACATGTTTGAGAAAAGTCTTCAACCTTTCTTCATTTCAGCTTCAGAAATGAGAGCTGATTATAGAAAGCTGAAAATATAAGTATGACCCCTAGTTTCACTATGTACATTAAAATCCCAAATGTTGATGTATTTCAAGTAGAAGACACCTCTATAAATGTATATGTATAAAATAGGTAGATCACCCTTAAAGCAGTATTTATTAAAATGTCACTTTGCATGATAAAAAACTGTTAAAACAGGCTTGTTATTTGATTTCCAATGTTTTGCTATCATAAATAAAGGGAGATTATTCAGAAAATATTAAATGATTTCAAAAACCGAAATACAAATACGAAACGTGTATAACTGGTTTCTAGCACGCAACAGACACTAAAATTTTAGACACTAAAATACTAAAAAAGGCAAAAACTAATTATGAGGAATAAAATTTCTAAACAATTATTGGCATAATTAAAAACTTTTAACCTTATATTAAATAATTAAACTACTTAAGATGTCTTTAAAAACAGGTATGTCACATTATTCTTCTGAATTTCCTGAAAGTTTGAAAATTTTCTAACATGTTTTAAAATTAAAGGGGGGAAAGGGTAAATATAAAAAGAAGTATCGAGATGAAATGAGATAATTCAAACATATACTCATTCATAGAAAAAGAAATCCTCACAATTATGCAATTCTAATAATTAGCAGAATTCTAACAACCAAAGCAGGGCCAGTTAAGGATTAATGACTGAAAGACCAAAAAGGAGATTATGAATATACAGTATCTGTTTTTTACTTAATTAATGCCCATTCCCTCACAGAATCTTGGAATCATCTTACATACATAAGGAAAACGAGTCCCAACAATTAGACAAGCAAAGGCTATAGGAGAGGCAGAGACCTGGGCTGTGCTGTGAACACGCCACTGACTTATGTTGCTGGATTCATAACCAGAGAACACCTGGTCTCAATACTTAAAGACATACTCTTGGTAGAGTAGGCATTTTATGTACAATAGAACATTATAAACAAATTAGGCTTACATTCTCCCACCTATTCTCCTTAAATGTACAGTATTTCAACAGTTCTAGATTGCAGGAAACTACTTTCGTCACCGCAGAAAGGCAAGCTGGCTAGAAGGTATCAGAGGCCAGAGAGGTAAGGAAACAAAAGACCTATTCTTCCTCATATTTAAAATAGACTTCGTTTTTGGCTTGCATTTTAACAGGTCTATTGTCTACACCCAGTTCACAGTGTCCTTTCCCAATATTCAGGCTAATCTATTTGAAATAGATTTTCATGGTACTAAGGCAATAAACTTTAAATGAAGTTCTTATTAAAAAAATTTTTTTTTAGATTTTGTTGTAAAGTTGATCAAAAGGTTTAGTTTTAGGTGAAAAGACCTATAGGATGGGAAGGTACAGAATAGAAATTTTAAATTTCTAGCAATTTGGCATCAATGAAACATAGAGAAAGAAAGGAAAGTGTCAAAATGTGGGAGAAAAATGAAAATATATGTATAAATATCTTGAAAAATATAAAAATATTCTCAGGAACACATAAAAGTATATAATATACTCATATCATGATACTCTCATATTTGAGAGTTGTGAGGGTCTGGTTTAAGGCACTGTTCTGCCCATATTCATCCCTGTTCTAGAATAAAAATTAAAAGGAATCACAAAAAATAAAAATAAAAACAAAAACAAACTATTGTCCCCACACCTCTTACTTTTGGAGGCTTTTACATTTCTAAAAATTTTAAATTAGAAAACCTTAAAAAAAAAAAAAAAAGGAAATCTCTTTTATTAAAAAAAAAAGTCTGCAATGAATGGAAAACAACCAGAAGAGCCTATACTCCTGCTTTATAAGCAAGTCTTACACCAAATTCCACTCCTGTGAAAAATGAGCAGGAGATGAACAAAAGGCAGAAAGTTGCCCTGTAAGATTACACATAAAGGCAGGATGTAAACAAAGCTCTTTTGAAATACAGAGAAAAGGTACTGAAAGCCAAACAATAAATGGACAAAGAAACTGACAAATCCCAAACATAGAGACAACCTGATCAATGCCGAATTGTCATGTCTGAAGTCATGGACCTCCAATGTAGCTTATAAATGTGCTACTGTTTGAAGCTGAACAAGATGACCTGTAAGGACTGTGCAGCTTGTTCATGAGTAAGATTTTAAAACTGCATAAAGGGTGAAGAACCCAATGAAAAAGAGAACTAAGTTCAAAGAGACATTGTCAACGTTGTCTGAGAAGCTGTAGTGAATATTCAAGTTGTCCTCTCAAAAGAGAACAGGCGTGCCTCCCAGATTTTTGTTGTTGGGGGAAGGGTTGGTGGCAGGGGACAGAGGTGAGAAGGGGATGCATCAGGAATGACCAGTGGTCAGCAATCACTGTCAGGCCCAGCTGTCAGCACATCCCTTGGCAACACTCACTGGCATTTCAGCCGACTTGTCCATTTACTCCTGCTTACTTTCCACAAAGAGAAACGCCAAGGAATGTCGCCTATAGAGCTCAAGGAGCAGATTTTAACCTCAGTTCTTCTAAATCACCCTTCCTTTAATATTTGCAATAGGAGAGAATTCATCAGGGAGCAATAAAACCAAAATGTAGCTACAAAGTTGAAAAATGAGGGACAGTGAACAAAGAGACAGAGAAAGGCATTCTTGTTCTAAGAGAGAAAAGGAAATTAACCAGCCCCTATTTGAAGCTTATTTGCACCTCTAGACCAAAGTCACATCTGAAAAGTAAGTCATTAACTTATAGCTTGTCTAACTTGTTTTTTTTTTTAAGAAATCAGGTTCTAGAGCACTACAGCTGCAGACAGGATAACCATTCATAAGCCTTCAATAAAATAAATGAGGGACTTTATTTCTTCCAGAAGGTCTCATTTTCAAGGTCATTAAGAATAAAACATTATCACTGAAAGGTATTGAAAGCTGAAAAAGTAATTCCTGGAAAAGAGCAGATTACCCCAAACCAAAGCAAACAATAAAGAATCAATGAGTGGGAGAAGGGCATTTCAGATTAAATTTTATTTTAAATATAAAACTTTTGCAATTTCAAGATTATCAGCCAAATTAATGAGATTATATACATTTAACCTACTATCTCACTTTCCAGTTGCTTCCCAAATAAAAATTAATAAGTGACCAAAAATTGAAATTTCACAGGTAATTGTAAATACCACATTAAAAAAAAAAAAAGTAACGAACTAGGTAATGGGAGAACAAAATGTTGTCCTCTGTGTCATGTGGATAAATATGGTGGTCACTAAAAAGAGATGATCGAAAGGTTTTCTTTCAAATAGAAACTGAATTCTCAACACATTACAAGGCACATGCACGCTTAAAAGAAAATATTAAAATAACCTTCCATGTCGTAGCACAAGAAATAATATCATACTTAGTCTTAAATCAACACAGTGTACTGGTTGACTACTCTCACCTTTATCGCTAGATAATTAACTTGTAAACCTCCAAATACAGGCAGCAACCAAGCCTGGTCTTACCAGTTCAGCTGCAGGAACAGTGGTCAACCCTAGGCAGAGAAAAGTTTTAGAGAAAGCCTCAGCATTGGAAAAGAAGTCAAGGAACTACCCAGAAAGCACTGATTGTGCAAAACAGCACTGCAACACTGAAAAGAGCAAGAAAGCAGGAAAGCCTCCTGCCAGATTTTTAAGCCTCGTTCAACAAAAATAGTGCAACAGCTGCAACCGGATAAATTAAATATGAGTTTATAGATCATAGTAAAAGAAGAAGGGAAACATACGCATGCTGTACAAAAAAAACGCATGTGCTAGTGTTGATTAAATGCTCTGCATTTGAATATATTCATCAAAATTAAATTTGGCTACATGTAAGCCTTGATAACGAGTACGCAACTGAGAAGCCAGTGAATATTTCACACCTTTGACATCTTCACAGATGCAGTGTGCCACAATGGACAACAATGACAATTAGACCAACTCCTAATTGGTGGAAACTTCAAGGGAGATTTGTTTTAATCTCTTAGTAGTCTTTGCTAAGGACTGGTAAGTGTTTCCCCAATCAGGAGATAAAGGAAATCTACAGAGCTACCTGTTGATAACCTGATCCATGCACAGATGCTGGTTGCCTCCTGCTACAGCTGAAGATTATTTACCAACGTGTAAAGAATGGGCGAAGTCCAACGGAAAAGCCTTACTGCAACATCAATGAAGTCACTGAGCATCATGAATGCGAGTAAAGGACAATGCAGTCATTAACAAAAACCAACTGCACTCTGCTAGGTGACCTAGAGGACTTCTATGCAGCACAAGATTTATCGACACAAGGAAGTTTTAGGACTAAAAAACTGTTCAATAACATTAGCATCACTAAAACACTCAACAGACAGAAGCCAACAGAAAACCAGAGTTTTCAGAAGGTAACAGATACATGATTCCAATCTTTAATTTCACTTCACTTGACTGAATTACACTGAAATATATTCAACCCTGAGAAAAAAGAGAAAACCTGAAAAGAATCCTGGTCATTATTATTTACTGAGGATTTCACTCAATTTCTTTGAGTAGATCCATCTGTACCATTAAAATACAGAAAGGAAGCTTGGAAGTTTCTGTTAAAAATCACAAATAGTGGGAGGGAGATGCAAGAGGGAGGGGATATGGGGATATATGTATACATATAGCTGATTCACTTTGTTATACAGCAGAAACTAACACAACCTTGTAAAGCAATTATACTCCAATAAAGATATTAAAAAAAAGGACTTCCCTGGTGGCGCAGTGGTTAAGAATCCACCTGCCAATGCAGGGGACACAAGCCCTGGTCTGGGAAGATCCCGCATGCCGCAGAGCAGCTAAGCCCGTGTGCCACAACTACTGAGCCTGTGCTCTAGAGCCCGCGAGCCACAACTACTGAGCCCACGTGCACAACTACTGAAGCCCGCGCGCCTAGAGCTCGTGCTCCACAGCAAGAGAAGCCACTGCAATGAGAAGCCTGTGCACCGCAAAGAAGAATAGCTCCCACTCGCCACAACTAGAGAAAGCCTGTGCACAGCAACGAAGACCCAATGCAGCCAAAAATAAATGAAATAAAATAATTTTAAAAAAAAGGATGCTTTCAGAAGGTAAACACACACACACACACAAAATCACAAATACACCGTGGTCTAGAACAATATTGAAAAAGAAAAAAATCCCAGTTTTTCTCAATTTCGTATTTTCTTTAAAAAGGTTCAACTTCTCATAATATGAAAAACTTTGTAGAAGCCAATTTTACTCTCAAAATGTGAATTCCAATTCAGTTTATCTAGAATTAGAATTTAGGCATGTTTGCACATGTCAAGTTGACTGCATTTGACTTCAATGTTGTGAAATCCAGTAGAGCTATTAAGCTTTACAATTCCGAATAACGATCAAAAGATTTTGAAAAGATAACTATTGTTACTGAAGGGAAGAAAAGTTAATTCATTCAATACGCAGCTCACTGATTAACATTCATCTATGTGGACATTATAAACTAACTCTTTTATTCCCTCTCTGACAAAGCTTTTCTTATTTCCTTTACACCTCAACCTTTAAAATGGACATTAGGAAGTTTTTGTCAGAGGGACATTTTACTTGGGAATTTGAGCCAATTTAATTAAGGTCAATCCAGCTTGAAAGCTCACCACAAAGGAATGAAGTAAAACCTCAAAATAAATAAGGTTATTATTGCAGATTTCCAATATTAATAACCGTATAGCAACTAGAGCCCCCCTCCCACTGCTGGTGGGAGGGCGAACTGTTACATCTCCTTTGGAAAGCAACGTGGCAAAGCTTCAAGAGTGGAAAATGTTCTTTAACCATGTAACCAATAATTCAACTCCTGGGAATCTGCCTTAAGAAAATAATCCAAAATGCAAAGATCTATAGCCAAAGATGTTTACTGTGACTTTATTTTTCACAATTAAGAACTGAAATAATCTTCATCTAAAGCTTGTGCAATGATTCACAGTCACTACTTCCCATACCTTGCATCAAATGAAACAACCCACGGGACTGTGAAAGCCCAGAGAAAAAAGCTACCAACTCACCCAAGAGAATAAGTCACTCTTCAGAACAACTAGCAATGAGTGTGACTTAAATTAATAGCAGTATATAGATACAGAGGAAACAGCATTCTAGACTGAAGAACAGCACGAAGGGCATGGGCAAAGCACCATATAAAAGTTTAATAGGCATCCAAGGACTAGTCAATAATTTTGAATGGCAGGAACGGAAAAGGGACAAGAGAATATAAGAAATGCTATACATAGGATGGGAACCCAGTAGTGGAGAGAAACCTCCAAAATGTCTTGCAATCTAAGGAACATTGTCTTCATGCTAAAGAGGGCTTCCTTTGAACACAGACCACAGAAGCAGCAGCTATATAAGCTATTTGATTTTTAATTTTTATTTCTCATAGAAAATAGAGAAAATCACACAAAAATGGTCTTTTTCAATCACTACCATTTAGAAAACAGCCCATTCATAAAGTTTACAAGGTAACTCACTCATACATGAAGAGCTCGGCAGAGAAATAGATTGATTTTTCTCCCTTCTGTGGTTATATTTCAATAGGTGAGATCCACAAATCTGGCTGAAAAATGTTATTCTGCTAAATATATATATAAGAAAATAGAAATGTGTATAGATAGTCACACCACCTATCTGGAATTCTAATAATGCTGCTAACATTGAATTCTCCCTCTTTATTGCAACCTGAGTATGCTGCTCTTACAACAGCATTGACAGCAGCAAGGCCACGAGTCATTCTAAAAGAGAGGCAAACTTCTACTGACTCTCACAGTAGGTTAGCAAAAATTAACTGAGCCATCACAGGCAGGACACAGTCCAGAAAATGATCAACAGTTTGAAGCCTTCATTTGGAAAGCATCCAGCAAGCATCCAGCTCTGGTACTTACTGGCTGTGGACCTTGTGTAAGTTATTTAGACTATTTCTAAGCTTTAGATTCTTTATCTATAAAATGCAGAATAATAGTACCTAATTTAAAAGCTCACAATGACAAAGACTTTCCCCTGACCAAACTTTAATCAGGCTGCTCTGAGCCCTCTTCTGGACTAGGCCTCAGCCTTGGCCCTGTGCTGTCTTCAGTCTGCCTAGACCAGTTTTAGCAAGAATCCTGCTAGTCAGCTGAACAGAACCTCCCTACCCCTGATATCTGATCACACCTGATATCTGATCGAGTTCCTCATCTCCAGCCTTTGATGTACCAGTCCCTGTACTAGGTCAATTTAGCAAGAATCCCCCTACCCTGAGGTCTCCTCTTCGTAAACTTCCATCCACTGACCCCCTTCACCCTACTCCTTGGCTACAGATCCCCACTCATCCTTGTTATACTCAGAGTTGAGCCTGTTCTCTCTCCTCTATTGCAATAGTCTTCAATAAAGTCTTCCTTATAGTTTTAACAAGGGTCAGAATAAGTTTTTCTTTAACAAGGAGGATAAAATGAGTTTTAATATAAATAAAACACTTGGAACATTAACTTATACACTTCTGTTCAGTCACGATTATCATCTAGTAAATATAAAAGAGTAACTAAATGTTTAAAGGCTAAACTGTTCAGCTTAAATCAATTAATGGCTATTTATTACACAGCAGTTATTGTGATAAACATAAAGAACCAAAGAGAGAACGATACAGGGCCTGCCTCAGAGAGCTCAAATTTAGAACAGAAACAGAGAATCACTCTACACATGCTCATACAACAACGGACAGCAGGTCAGGGTACAAAAGGCAGCAGAGAAGAGAAACTGATGAATTGAGTGTAGTGGAAGGGTCACCAGACAGGCTTTGAAGGAGGAAGAGAAGCTTTGAAGGAGGAAGAGAGGAAGGGTCACTTTCAAGGTGGAGGATGAACACTCAGGAAGAAGGAAGCCATCCCAAGGGCAAAGGTGTAAGGGTGGAGTTGAGACCAGACCATGTCTCACTGGCACACTTGGGCAAGGGAGCTACTCTAAGATTTAACAGGAACGTGCCAGGACCAGAGTTACCTTTTCCAATTTACTTTTTTCCAGTCTGTCCCTCTCCAGCAACTAAGAAGCCGGATTTGGGGAGGTGGCAGCTTAAATCCAAATAAACGCACGTTATGTAATTGGCAAGAAAATGTAGATACTTCCCATCAATAAGCACAAAATGGACAAGGGAAAAAAATTGAGCACAGACAGTTTGTAGAAACACACAAGGGAAAAAGAGCCAAAATTAATATGTCAACATTAGGCAACCACAATGATTTTATTTACTGTACAACTATTACAGATTGGTAACTATTAACTACTGAACTATCCTTATAAAAGAATTGAATTTACCCCTTGTAGGGCTCTACCCAGGCTCCCTCTCTGTCCTCCCTTCTTGACCTGGCTAACTCTTCCTGCTCTTCTAAACTTGGGCCACATGTCCTGTTTGGAGGCTAGAATGGTTTTAAGTGGATTTCCTCTATTGTTCCCTTTGCATGCTCTAAGCTTAGAACTAAATCCACTGTAAACTGCTTGTTTACTGCGTGTTCCTTAGACAAGACTTTGGTCCTTTGAGAACAAGGACTTGTTTCTGCATTTCTAGCACCCGTTACATGGTTTGGCCCATGAATGACACACAATGTGTACTGAATGAATAGGCCTTAGAACGAGTGAATGAAGTAAATACTGAGAATTCCATGTGATCACCCTTCCACCTTCAGGGGTCACCTGCATAAACTGAGGACTAAACAAGGAGTCTTTCCCCAGTCAGATTCCTGATATTGTATAATTCCTGCAAATGTTCAGGAGCCAGACCAATTTCAATTCTCCAAAGTGACAGATATCAAAGCAAAAATCAAATCTTGATTTTAGAAGTTCCAAGGTAAAAATAAT
>NW_006797023.1:309086-313184 GCF_000442215.2 Lipotes vexillifer | reverse complement strand
CTACACTTCATAGTACTATATTAGCCATGTTAATTTTCAAATCAATTATCTGGAGTTAAGACAGAAATACATAAAACATAGACCAACTAATGAAGCTGATGCTCAAGCAAATGCCTTTTCAAAAAAAGCTATGAATGAAAACACTGATGACTTTTTAACTTAATATTTTAACAGAGGCAAGGCAGCTTTTTTTTTTTTAAGATAAACCAGACAATCATGTTCTAGAAATTTGCTATTTTTTTTTTTTTTTTTTTTTTTTTTTTTTTGCTGTGCGCGGGCCTCTCACCGCTGCGGCCTCTCCCACCGCGGAGCCCCGGACGCGCAGGCGCAGCGGCCACGGCCCACGGGCCCAGTCGCTCCGCGGCATGCGGGATCCTCCCAGACCGGGGCGTGAACCCGCGTCCCCTGCATCGGCAGGCGGACTCTCAACCACTGCGCCACCAGGGAAGCCCTAGAAATTTGCTATTTTGGAAGCAACAATCAAAACTCTTAAGAGGTTTCTCTTTATCTGTACAGGGCATAAGTTTCTCTTAGAAACAGTCTTCATTTATTTGGCCCTAAAATCAAATAAATTCAGTTTAACATCAGAGGCTTCCTTTGCTTATTTTATTTACTCAGTATCAAAGTACATCATCCCTGTTTTTTAAGGACCTTTTCAAAGCAAGGCAGTTGTCGCAGTTGCCAATTCAAGTTGTATGACACAATGAGGACCACTGACAACTGTCCCTACCTATATATTTGGAATGCCCTCCTAAGCAAGTCATCTCACTTGGTCTTGAAAGTTAACTCAGGGACTTTCCTGGCAGTCCCATGGTTAAGACTTCACCTTCCAATGCAGGGGGTGCAGGTTCAATCCCCGGTCAGGGAGCTAAGATCCCACATGCCTCAGGCCAAAAAGACAAAACATAAAGCAGAAGCAATATTGTAACAAATTCAATAACGACTTTAAAAATGGTCCACATTAAAAAATAAATCTTAAAAAAAAAAAGTTAATTCATTTCCAAATGTAACAGAAACCAAACCCTTTGAGTAGGTCAACATAACAATGTAACGAAAGGGACCACCCTCTAAGAAAGAGAAGCTCCTGTTCCCTGAAGAACCACCACGCCAAATACTCAGGCTCTCAAGTTCTATAAACTAGAAACATCAAAACCTAAATATATCACAGCTCATCTCCTTATGGGAAAAGCTCTTGCCTACAGAAGCATCCCAATGAGGCTAGGGAATCCTTTAAGTAGTACCAAAGTTAGAATTCTTCAACCTTAACTAAGTACAAGGTTGGCCAACCTGGTTGGGACTAAAAGAAAATGAATCTTCTGCTAAATGTACATGAAGCATGTCCAAACTGTTCCAAACAATACAACCCAAACCTGATAAGGAGAACGCTTTCACCCATAAGCGCACAATAAGCCCAGAAAAAGTGAGGCATCTGGTGACATGGCTCTCGTCACAGATCTGCTCTCTAATTCCTGTCGCCTAACACGAAGGATCTCATTCTGACTTTATTAGACAGCACTAAGCTTCCCTGCAGTAGTTAGCCAAGTAGATCATCTACCCTGAAATGCAAGATATAAAATAAAGTTGGGGGGGGGGAGGGGATAAGACAAAAATTGCATTCAAGACAGCCAGGCAGCAGGCAAACTGATTCAGACTACCCAGTCACAGACAGTGAAACTGTCACTGTAAACAGTAACTCTACCCCTGAAAGGGGAGAGGCCAAAGGATACACAGATGAGCACTTAGTGCTCAGTTCAATTACCTTGCCATTACCTGAGCCATCTATCCAGACTCATCACTGTGTACTAAAAATAGGACACAAGATTGCTTTTATAGCATCCCAGCTGCTAAAAATGTTAAGAGAACAAATTTCAAAACATGTAGCAGAACCTGCACCAGGAAAAGAGAAAAGTAATACATGCTGCTAGTGTCAAAAACACAAATCAAGAAAAATGAGATGTTAACAACACCTTAATTTTATATAGCACTTATCTGTGAAGCAGCTCAAATATTCTTGCAAATTTAAAAAAATCTAATTATAGGACTTCTAACAACACCTCTGTGAAATAGGTGGAATGTAAATATAAGTACTTCTGTTTAGCTACCTAAGAAAAGTAGACGTATTTAATCACACTGCAAATTAGAGTTCTGATCTGGCTCAATCCAGCACTTTCAGCATCCCATACAGCCAAGTCACCAGTAACCCTAGGGATTGTAACAAAGTAAAATATAAAAGTGAACCCCAGAGTTTCCTGTGTTCAAGAACTAAACTCTAACAATTAAGTCAAAATTGGTTTTAGTCTTTGAAGGAAAACCGTTCAAGTATTCTATTTAATCTGTTGAATCTACTTTAAAAATTTTTTTGGAATCTACTTTTAGAAGTTGAGAAACCATTATGATGGTTATTAAAGCTACTAGAAATTTAGAAATGACAGAGAAAAGTAAAAATTCTATTTCTCACACTCAACAATATAAACTGACAGTTTTATGCCTCCTTCAAAGGATGAAAGGAATTCAGTTTAAAGTGCAAGGTCAAAATATACAAAAAGACACACTGGCCTGGAAAACCAATAGGTTTAAAAACAAAAGATGAGTCAACTAATACTTGCAGATCTCAGGTACCTGAAAGAATATTTTATTTTAACTCAAAAAAGGAATTAAATTGTCCCACTGATGGCTAGGAAAAGAGATCACCTTTAAGTGTTTTATTTGTGCTTTTTAAAAGCTATTATTATGAGGTACCTTTAAAAGCTAGTATATTATTACAGCACTAAGGGGCACTTCCTAAATATACCCAATATATCTAACTCCTCTCAAAGCCAACTCCTGGTGAAATAATTCTTTCTTCCCTTCAATACTATTTAGATAAGGCACAGCCAAAGCAGTACAGGATGACTAAACCTGAACTTGCTACAGGAATTTCCAAACAGATAAGAACTTAAGAACTTTGCAAATACATGCCTATTTGAAAGACAAGAGAAACTTGAAGAAAGTATCCAGTGAAAATATGAGCTCCTTTCTCAAAAGGTAAGCTCTTCAATGCAGTCTGTCTCCTTATAAATTCTATTCAGCCCTGAGAGTCTGTGCTAGTGCCAAGAGGGAAAATGGCTTCTACTGTCACTATCAAAAGCAATTCACTTTAATGAAATGATATGATGTCTAGAATTTGTTTCAAAATAATCTAGAGTTGGGGCTGGCGGGAAAGATGAAACAAGACTGACGAGATTTAACACCTGCTGAAGCTGGGTAATGGGGATTACTACTGCCCCTACTTCAGTAGTTGTTGGAATTTTTCATAATAAAAGGTTAAACAGAGAAAGAGAAGAAAGCTAGTTTTAGAAAGCAAATGCCTCTCAGCTAGCCTATTTCTATAAGACCAGCTTATAGAAATACTTAACTGAGAATTCTAAAGGAATATAATATAGCAAGAATTATCTAAATTCTTTATAGTCATAAACAATTAGAATGACCCTATGATTTTTCTGTTGTTCACACAGGTGTGAAAGGATGAATTAAGAAGTTACCTGTCTCTAAATTGCTATTGTAACCAAGCTGGACCCTATGGGGTCTTCCCGGGACAGGCCTTCCCCCATATCCTCTGCTTTACCTCCTCTCTGAAGTACCTAGATAACAGTATTTGATGCACATTTCCTGAGTTGTTTTACAGATGGGAAAACCCCCCACCAAATGGAAGATGTTAACTACTTGATGACCATAAGCACATGGGCCCAGGCCTCCTGGAGCCTAAGGACTGATAATGTTAACCCCTGTGACACCACCCTGTTACCTCACCATCAGCCAATCAGAGAACTGTGCACGTGCTGATCACATACCCTGTGACAACCCTCCCTCACCTGGCTTTTGAAAATGCTTTGCTGAAACCCTTCCCAGAGCCAGGGCTTTTTAGGGCATGAGCCACCCATCTTCCTGCATGGCCCTGTAATAAAGCTTTCTCTGCCCCAAACTCCTACGTTTCAGTTTGTTTGGCCTCACTGTGTGTCGGGCACACAAACTTGTGCTAACAATTTGTTTTCTCCTTTATCTGTCATTGCAATTAAACCTGATTAAAAAGAATTACTGGTCATTTTTCTCTTCATTCTG
>NW_006797023.1:290723-309076 GCF_000442215.2 Lipotes vexillifer | reverse complement strand
ACTCTTTCCAAAATTAAGGAAATTAAGAGAGACCGTAGGGAAACTGTTTCTACCCCCAAATCCAGACTTTTAATGAAGCTTAGCATATTTTAAACTACCCTTTACATCAGTTTCTAAGAGTTAAGCTTAGATTAAACTAAATTAAGCTGATTTTTAACATATTACTTTAATCTTGATAAGTATTCTCATAAATCATGCTAGTCCATATTTGGAAATTTTCATTCTTTTAAATTCTGCTAAAAATTGCAACACAAAAGAGACTAAAGCCCTGATGTCTTTTACTCAACAGAATCAGTACTCCGACGAGCGCCATCAAGATCACTTTAGCCTCCAGAATTGATCTGAGACACTTGACAACCAAGATTAATGTCTGACCTGTGAATTGACCTTAATAATAGATACTTTTCTTAAAGGAGATAAATGTTAGATAAGTAATCACATGGAAACTCAAAGTTATCACTGAATCACATTTCTTTAAGAAGTCATCAGCACTCTTTTCATACAGAATTTACCAAGATACCTTAATAGAACTGGGAAAATTAAAATCTAGGGTGGGAACCAAAGAATAACTTGCAAGGCTCACATTATCTCTAACAGATGTTACATGGTGGGGTTCATTCTCCTGCTTTTCCCCCCTTTCTCCTTTGGATCTGGGAGGTTTACTTAGAGGCATCTGCTTCAACAGCAAACAGATTATTTAAACTGTTGCTCTGCCCATACTCCTAACCTATTCGGCAGAGCAGACATTTCAAAACTGGACAACTATGAAAACTAAACTAGAAAAATTCACCAAAATTCAAAAACTGGTCACTGAGCTCCCCGAGTCTACATTTGGTATTTCAAAATATTTGGAAATTACATTAAGTACAGGAGTATTCAAAAGAGTTTAATAAATAGTTTGGTTAATCATGTCACCTATATGGCAACTCTTGATAGCCCCAATCAGATCCCTTTGTAAAAGGGACACAAAAGGTATCTTTTAGTAACATGTAAGGAATTCAGCCTATGCATTACAAGAGACAAACCAGTTAGATCTCTACTGAGACAGCACATATTTCATGCATTCACCTCAGCAGGGTGGATTTACAGCACTGCAAAGGACCAGATGACTCAAGAGTCAGCCATGTTTCCAAAGTTTAGAGGGAACATGATTAATGATACAAAACAACAAGGCATGGTGAACTTTTACAATGGGTTGCTTCCAAAAGCTCAGTTGCTAACTAAAAAGTGCTTCAACCTTAGATAAAGAGGGCACTCAAATCATAGGTTCAAGTAGGGGCTACATTCTGGAATGACTCACATTAAAATTATCTAGTACATCACAAAAACATAACAGTACTGAAAGCAACTTACTATCAAGTTTTTGACTTTCAAAAGACTGTGAAAACTCCAAGATATGAAAAACTGATTTCTTAGTAAAAGAAGAAAAAGAAAAGATTAAAAAAGAAAATGAGAATTCCCTGGGGGT
Source organism: Lipotes vexillifer (assembly GCF_000442215.2). Classification (NCBI taxonomy): domain Eukaryota; kingdom Metazoa; phylum Chordata; class Mammalia; order Artiodactyla; family Lipotidae; genus Lipotes; species Lipotes vexillifer. The sequence continues at coordinate 307,608 of NW_006797023.1, read as the reverse complement.
CCAGTGGTTAGGACTCTGGCACTCCCACTGCCAGGGACCCGGGTTCGATCCCTGGTTGGGGAACTAAGATCCCGCAGGCCAGCCAAAAACAAAAACAAATGAACAAAACAAAATATAAAAACAAATAAACACACACACACAAAAGAAAATGAGCTTGATGCTCCTGGAGCTGATTATCTAGTCTGAGAATCACCTCCCCATCTTATTTTTCATGCCTCTTGCCTACCTTTCACCATTCTTCTGCTCATTTCCATGCTTGCTTCGGTGAGAGAGAATAGGAACAGGGTGTGACTTTTTTGATTGAGCGAATAGTTCATATGAAAGAAGACAGTCAGGAAGAGAGGAGAAGAGGGAAAATTAAAATTAATTTTAAAATACTCATCATCTATGTCCCTTACAATTGTTGACTCACAACATTATGTGTTAAGCAACAGATACTGCAAAAAGTACAAAAACAAGTAATCACAATATGACTATAAATACGGACAACGTTCAAAATCCATACGGAGAAAAAAAGGAGGAAAAGAAAATACAGTGGTATATATAATAAACATTGTCAGTAGTGGTCCTGAGTAGCCAGACAGAAGATTATCCTTTCCTTGATTGTATTTAATGCAATCAAAATTTTCTATAATGAATATGTAGGTCATTAAAAAAACAATTTCTTACATGGCAAAAAAGACCCCCGAGAAAGCATTTTTCATTTAATAATATAACATGTGTAGTTTATAGGACCTGCTCTATAAAATTCTTTCAAGCTAAGCTGCAAAAGGCACTAAAGATAATGAAAAGATTGATTTTCTTACTATTGTTAGAAGTCTTTGTCCACTAATCCAACAAACGTTTACTAAGCAGTTATCATGTATTCAATCCACTGTCTGCTGAGGTCCCCAAAATGTAATTAAGATATACTAGTCAATTCTCACTATCAAGGTGCTTAAAAATGTAGGCTGCAAATCTTCCCGCCCCATCTCCAACTCGGAATACCCCTCAAAAAAACCTTAGGAAACCTTTTTGTAAGGTCACTACATCCAAAACTATACTGCAATGTTACTGTGAAAATATTTGCTCTCCTTCCCTTACCGGGTCCTTCCCTACCCGTTCATCCCTGCAGGGTATTATACTTTTTATCCACTGAGGCCATGTTTGACCACGTGACTTGCTTTGGCCAATGAAGTATGAGTAGCAATGGCAAATGTCACTTTCTAAGCAGAAGCATTAATAGCCATGGGGAGGGTCTATCATGGCTCCTTCCACTCTTTCATCCTGGGTCCTGGAATGAAACCCACAAAGTATATTAATGTGAGAAATAAACTTTTGTTGTTGGAAACTACTGAGATTTGGGGATTGTTACTACAGCATAATTTAGCAAAAGCTGACGAATTCATATACCCCTCACTAAACTTTGATACATTAAAGACGTCACTCACAAATGGGCAGGAGGAAGAAATAAGTAGCCTCCTCTATAGTTTCTAACTTACTCTTGCAGAGTAGATAACAATTTGACCCCAAGCAGGATATCACTAGCCCACTGCTTGTTTTGTTTTGCTTTGTTTTCTCTCTAGACGTCTGGGCTGGCCAATTTGCTGCACTTCAGGCATTTGGAGTTGTCCTCTAATTCAACCCTTTACACAGGTATGAAATTCCCTTCCTTGAAGAAAACCCTCAAAATACGGCACCAATGAAAATATTCTACAGGACACAAGAGAACAAGCAATGTCCAGAGGAATGAAATCTACTACTTTCTTTTGAAACAAATTAACTGTAAGAATCATTGTTGTACACCTGAAACTAATATACTGTTATATGTCAATTATATTTCGATTTTCAGAAGTTAACTGTAGGGAGTTCCCTGGTGGTCTAGTGGTTAGGATTTGGTGCTTTCACTTCCATGACCCGGGTTCAGTCCATCGTCAGGGAACTGAGATCCTGCAAGCTGCGGCAGCACGGCCAAAACCAATCAATCAATCAATAAATAAATAAGTTATTTTTTAAATTAGAAGCTATTTGCTTGGGAAACAATAAAATGCAGAAGAATACTGTATCTATTAAACAATAGTCTGCTGTGAAAAGAGCAGGCCAAGCTAACTAGAATACACCTAAAATAAAAACAAGAGACGGGATTCCCTGGTGGTCCAGCAGTTAAGACTTGGCAATTTCACTGCCAGGACCTGGGTTCAATCTCTGGTCATAGAACTAAGATTCTGTAAGCCGCATGGCGCAGCCAAAATAATAATAATAATAAAATAAAAGACAGAGACTGAAAATTAAAAAAAAACACAAAAAAGAAAGGAAGAGTTACTAAATTTAATAAAGTACCACTTCAAGGAAAAAGCTGTATACAATAAAACTTTTTTATTTTCATAAGATGTATAATCTACAACGAAAAGAACAGTTGTAAAACTTTATACTCCCAATACTATAACATGAAAACACATTAGACAAAAACAAGAGGAAATCTCTTTGAACTTACTGGTTAAAATGCAGAAAGCAATAACTTAAGAAACAATTGGGATGTTTCTAATTAATAAGAGTAGCCGGAAACTAAAATACTGAAATTGTCATAGGACAACGGTCTCAGAAATGAACTAATATTTAGGGAGCAGCTACCTGGTATACAGTATCAAAACAGTGAGGAGTTAATTAAACAGGAAGCACAGAAGTCATAAACTACACTACCATGTACATATAGATCAAGGGGAATATATGTTTATATGTATGAATAACACACCTGGAACATAAAATATTTACACAATAAAGCTATAAAATGCTTTGGCTTGGGGCTTCCCTGGTGGCGCAGTGGTTGAGAGTCTGCCTGCCGATGCAGAGGACACGGGTTCGTGCCCCGGTCCGGGAGGATCCCACATGCCGCGGAGCGGCTGGGCCCATGAGCCATGGCCGCTGAGCCTGCGCGTCCCGAGCCTGTGCTCTGCAACGGGAGAGGCCACAACAGTGAGAGGCCCACGTACCGCAAAAAAAAAAAAAAAAAAATGCTTTGTCTTGAGATTCAGGAAGCACTCTTTTAAAAGCGTAAATGCTATAATCTCATAATCATCCTTATTATAGGATTAAAAACAATCTATGGTATGCAGTTCAGTATGTAAAGAAAAAGCAGGAAATGTTTAAAATCTTGAGCAGGAAATGTTTAAAATCATGCTGTACTCATGCTTGCCCCTTCAGGTTGAAAAGGCAGGAACCATATCACCAATATACTTAGGAAGTGAATGCAACACTCTGACAGAAATGTCAAATTAAAACCTCTTCTTCCTCATATATCCTCAGAGTAAATTCCTATCTTCTGAGGAAATTATCTTCAAACTTTTGCTAACCAACAAAACATACTGTACACAAAACCTCACCCTGGCTCAAGATTGAACAGCTGAGCTGCTATGACTAAAGTGTAAGTAAGGAAGGGCCACAGGGTGGGAGCAGTTCCACAAATGGCTACCAAGTACCTCCCACGAGTAAGGAGCACCATGAGCCAGGCACTGGGCTAAGCACAGGGAATTCAGGAGGGAAAAAAACAGAGTCTCTGCCCTCAGGCAGCTTACATTCTAGAATGGGGAGAAAGCTAATAAAGAAGTAAACAAACAAATATGATCATTTCACACACAGAGAACCACTCCAAAGGAAATGAGGTAGGGTAATGAGGCAGATGATGGTTGGAGGTGGTATCTGGGATTTCTCTGTATGCCTGGGTAGTCAAGGAGAACCTGTCTAAAAAGATACTGGGGTTCTTTCTGGGAGGGCTCAGCCAGTGCAAAGACCCATGGAAGGAAAAGAACCTGTCCAAGGAAGAGAAAGAGGCCAGTCCAGCTGGAGCAAAGCGAACAAAGTGAGCATAGAAAGAGGAAACGGGAGAAGCAACAGAGACCAAAATACAAGCATCTCTTAAAGTGAGGCTTGGATTTTAAGTGTAATGGGAAGTCTTTGAAAGGTTTTGAGCAAGGGAATAACAGGATCTGATTTTTAGTGTAGAAGGTACTGTGTGGAACAGATTCCATGCAGGCAGAGTGAAATCAAGAAAACCAGCAAGGAGATCAAGGCAGACAGTCACGTGAGAGGCAGTGGTGGCCAGGAGTAACATTTAACAGTGGAAATGATGATGAGTGGTCAGATTTGGGATGTACTTTGAACAGAAAGCTCACAGAACTTAATGGAATAGATAGGGAGCAGGTAGAAGACAGAAGAATCAAGAAGAGCTGTGAAGTTTCTGGCCTGGAGAACTGTGTGGATAAGGGCGCCATTTACTAAGACAGAAAGGTCTGGGGTGTGTAGATTAGACTGGGCATAGCACCGAGAATTCTGGTTTTTTAGTTTTTTTTTTTTTGGAAGTATGCGGGCCTCTCACTGTTGTGGCCTCTCCAGTTGCGGAGCGTAGGCTCCGGATGCACAGGCTCAATGGCCATGGCTCACGGGCCCAGCCGCTCCGCGGCATGTGGGATCTTCCTGAACCGGGGCACGAACCCGTGTCCCCTGCATCGGCAGGCATACTCTCAACCACCGCGCCACCAGGGAAGCCCGAGAATTCTGTTTTTACAGGTGGCCAATAGGCACATGAAAAGACACTCGACATCACTAATTATTAGAGAAATGCAAATCAAAACTACAATGAGGTACCACCTCACATGGGTCAGAATGGCCATGATTAAAAACTCTATAAATAACAAATGCTGGAGAGGTTGTGGAGAAAAGGGAACCCTCCCATACTGTTGGTGGGAATGTTAATTGGTGCAGCCACTATGGAGAACAGTATGGAGGCTCCTTAAAAGACTAAAAATAGAGCTACCATATGATACAGCAATCCCACTCCTAGGCATATATCCAGACAAAACTATAATTCAAAAAGATACATGCATCCCAAAGTTCATAACAGCATTATTTACAATAGTCAAGACATGGAAACAACCTAAATGTCCATCAACAGATGAATGGATAAAGAAGATGTGGTATATATATACAATGGAATACCACTCGGCCATAAAAAAGAATGAAATGCCATTTGCAGCAACATGGATGGACCTAGAGATTATCATACTAAAGGAAGTCTGAAAGAGAAAGACAAATATCATATGATATCACTTATATGTGGAATCTAAAATATGACACAAAAGAACTTATCCACAAAACAGAAACAGGCTCAGACATAGAAAACAGATTTGTGGTTGCCAAGGGGGGGGAGGGGGGGAGGGAGGGATAGATTGGGAGTTTGGGATTACCATATGCAAACTATTTTATATATGTGTCTCTGTGTGTGTGTGTGTGTGTGTGTGTGTGTGTGTGTGTGTATAACTGAATTACTTTGCTGTATACCAGAAACTAACACAGCATTCTAAATCAACTATACTTCAATAAAATAAATTAAAAAAAAAAAAGAACTCTGTTTTGACCATGTTAATTTTGAACAGCCTGTCATTATGTTCCCCAGAAGAACTGCCTACTTAGATGGTGCCTAGCTGACCATCTAAGTCTGCGGTTCTTGGGAGAAGTTGGAGCTGGAAACACCCATATACCTCCCGCACCTCTATTCCCATGGCAAACCCTTTAAGACTTCTCAGAAATCCCAGTGCTCCTCAGAGCAGTGTGAAAACTTAATGCTTACCTCCAACTTGCTACCTAAACTTGCCTAATGTTTGCATAGTGTAGACAAATAATTAAACTAAGAAAATGTAAATCACATTTGCCTACACTAGAATAAATCTGTTGATACCAAAACAAATTACAGATGGCTTGAAGAGTCTAGTGAAAAAAATGAAACCATGAAAGTGTGCTAGAAGAAAATATGGGTTAATATTCATAAAATCTTGGCATGAGAGAGGACCTCCTCATTTGACCGTGGGCAGAAATCCTTAAAAATGGAAAATAATGGTGGATTGGGGGGAGGGGAGGTAAATACTTCTATAAAAGAAAACCCCACAAGTTTTAAAAGCAAATGAAAAATTGGGAATAAAGAAATATCCCTGGACTTCCCTGGTGGCTCAGCGGTTAAGAATCCACCTGCCAATGCAGGGGACACGGGTTTGAGCCCTGGTCCGCAAAGATCCCATGTGTCACGGAGCAACTAAGCCCATGCACCACAACTACTGAGCCTGCGTGCTACAACTACTGAGCCCGCCTGCCACAACTATTGAAGCCTGTGCGCCTAGATCCTGTGCTCCTCAACCAGAAAAGCCACTGCAATGAGAAGCCTGCACACCGCAACGAAGAGTAGCCCCCACTGCCACAATTAGAGAAAGCCCACGTGCAGCAATGAAGACCCAACGCAGCCAAAAATAAATTTATTTAAAAAAAAAAAAAAAAAAGAAATACGCCTAAGTACAAGAAGCCCACATAAATGAAGAAAAAAGATTAACTCCAAAAGAAAATGAGACAAGGACAAGAGAAAATTCAAAAGAGAAGAAATAATATAAGTGAGCAATTAACACAAATTTTTTGTGGTACGCGGGCCTCTCACTGTTGTGGCCTCTCCCGCCGTGGAGCACAGGCTCCGGACATGCAGACCCAGCAGCCATGGCTCACGGGCCCAGCTGCTCCGCGGCATGTGGGATCTTCCCAGACCAGGGCACGAACCCACGTCCCCCGCATCGGCAGGAGGACTCTCAACCACTGCACCACCAGGGAAGCCCCCCCAATTTTTTTTTAATTAACACATAAAAAAATGCTAAACTTATCAGCAAAAGGAATTAAAACAAGGAGATACTATGTTTTCCCCTATCGAGCTTATAAATATTAAAATGGCAATGAGTATAGACTTGGAACCTGGGCAGTAATTACTAAGCCCTTTCTGGAGACAATTTGGTAAAGCGTATCAAGAGCCTTAGATTTTAGAAGCTCTTTGACCTACCAATTCTGCTTCATGGAACTCATCCAAAAGGCAGGGGTATCAGGGGGTTTGTTTCAAAAGATTTCAGCACAAATTATGTTTTTCAGATTAGAATATTCTGCACCTAAAAAACAGATGCTTCAGAATCACATCTAATAACATGAAAAGATATTGGATTAAAAAAATTAGGCTTTAAATGAAAAATCAGAAAATTAGGAAACACTCCCACTTACCACTGCAACAAAAAGAATAAAATACCTAGGAATAAACCTACCTGAGGAGGCAAAGGACCTCTATGAAGAAAACTATAAGACACTGATGAAAGAAATCAAAGACGATACAAACAGTTGGAGAGATATACCATGTTCTTGGATTGGAAGACTCAACACTGTGGAAATGACTATACTACCCAAAGCAATCTACAGATTCAATGCAATCCCTATCAAATTACCAATGGCATTTTTCACAGAACTACAACAAAAATTTTTACAATTTGTATGGAAACACAGAAGATTCCGAATAGCCAAAGCAATCTTGAGAAAGAAAAACAGAGCTGGAGGAATCAGGCTCCCTGGCTTCAGACTATACTACAAAGCTACAGTAATCAAGAAGGTATGGTACTGGCACAAAAACAGAAATATAGATCAATGGAACAGGATAGAAAACCCAGAGATAAACCCACGCACCTATGGTTACCTTATCTTTGACAGAGGAGGCAAGAATATACAATGGAGAAAAGGCAGCCTCTTCAATAAGTGGTGCTGGGAAAACTGGACAGTTACATGTAAAAGAATGAAATTAGAACACTTCCTAACACCATACACGAAAATAAACTCAAAATGGATTAAAGATCTAAATGTAAGGCCAGACACTATCAAACTCTTAGAGGAAAACATAGGCAGAACACTCTGTGACATAAATCACAGCAAGATCCTTTTTGACACACCTCCTAGAGTAATGGAAGTAAGAACAAAAATAAACAAGTTGGACCTAATGAAACTTAAAAGCTTTTGCACAGCAAAGGAAACCATAAACAAGACAAAAAGACAACCCAACCCTCAGAATGGGAGAAAACGTTTGCAAACGAAGCAACTGACAAAGGATTAATCTCCAAAATATACAAGCAGCTCTTGCAGCTCAATATCAAACAAACAACCCAATCCAAAAGTGGGCAGAAGACCTAAATAGACATTTCTCCAAAGAAGACATACAGACTGTCAACAAACACATGAAAAGATGCCCAACAACACTAATCATTAGAGAAATGCAAATCAAAACCACAATGAGGTATCACCTCACATCAGTCAGAATGGCCATCATCAAAACATCTATAAACAATAAATGCTGGAGAGGGTGTGGAGAAGAGGGAACCCTCCTACACTGTTGGTGGGAATGTGAATTGATACAGCCACTGTGGAGAACAGTATGGAAGTTCCTTAAAATCTAAAAATAGATCTACCATATGACCCAGTAATCCCTGGGCATATGCCCTGAGAAAACCATAATTCAAAAAAAATACATGTACCTCAATGTTCATTGCAGCACTATTTACAGTAGCCAGGACATGGAAGCAACCTAAGGGTCCATCGACAGATGAATGCATAAAGAAGATGTGGCACATATAGACAATGGAATATTACTGTGCCATAAAAAAGAACGAAACTGAGTTATTTGTAATGAGGTGGATGGACCTAGAGTCTGTCACGCAGAGTGAAGTAAGTCAGAAAGAGAAAAACAAAACCGTATGGTAACGCACATATATGGAATCTAAAAGAAACGGTACTGATAAACCTAGTGGCAGGGCAGGAAGAAAGACACAGATGTAGAGAACAGACTTGAGGATACAGGTAGGGAAGGGGAAGCTGGGACGAAGTGAGAGAGTAGCACTGACATATATACACTACCAAATGTAAAATGGATGGCTAATGGGAAGCTGTTGCACAGGGAGATCAGCTCGGTGTTCTGTGACCACCTAGAGGGGTGGGATAGGGAGGGTGGGAGGGATGCTTAAGAGGGAGGGGATATGGGGATATATGTATACATATAGCTGATTCACTTTGTTGTACAGCAGAAACTAACACAACATTGTAAAGCAATTATGTTCCAATAAAGATATTTAAATAAATAAATAAAAGTTTCAAAATAAAAATTAGGTTTTAAAATCGTGGTCAGGATAATACATAGCAATAGGCATATTCATAGAAAGAGATCTTTAATAATAAATTATAGGAAATTAACAGTGGTTCTGTTTAGAAAAATTAAGTGTTCTTTATGATCTTTTTCTTTCATTATAATGAGCATATATTATTTGATAATAAAAACTTCATTTGGGGGGGAAAAACAAAAATAAAAGTCCTACGCATATTGAATAGAAATTACCAAAAAATTAACAGGAGATATTTTCAAGTGATAAAATATAATTTTGCAAAATTTTTCATCACTTCTAGAATCGAAATTCTCTGTATTTTACAACTTCCCATTATGAACATGCACTACTTATTTTTTAAAAAGGTAAAACAAACTTCTAAAAATTACTTTCCAATTTTATCTTAATTTGAATGACCGTTACAACTATCACACAGTATTTTCAAGGGTTTATGCCCTTCTCTTCATGTACCAAAACCAGTTTTTCTTCATTATTCTAAATAGCTTAGGGGGACACAAAGGGATTCTCCTGAAACACGCTGGGTCCCATATCTCCCTCCATGTTAATACCTTTAATGGACTTCAACACTTTAGCTCAGTGGTTCCATCCCAGACCTACAGCACTAGCATAAACAGGGAGCTGGTAAATGCAAATTCTTGGGCCCCACCTCAGACCTAGAGAATAAGAAACAGGGTGGGACCCAACAGTGAGTTTTATCACGATCCTCTAGGTGATTCTGATGCATTCCAAAGTTGGAGAACCACTGTTTCAGCCTATAATCTTTGGGTCTTCAGCATCCAGAAACTCTCCTAGACAGTCAAATCATTTTTCAAATTATATCTTTCAGAATTCTAATGGTAACACATTAAATCATTCAAGGGGACTGAGCTGCTAAATCTCTAATTGTAACAGCTGAAAACAAAATTTTTAAAGCAAAATAAAAAGATAACAAGGAAAGAAAATCAGACCTGTAGAGATGTCTTAAAGGTACCAGTGAGTCCTAGAGACATCACTTCAAGCCTTCCACGGCCTTTGAGGTTGACACACCTGGCCTCCTCAAGGAACACGCTAAATGCGAACTCATTTAATTCCAAGTATCAAAGGTAGGGCTTCACAATCAATCAACCAGACTCCTCAGTAAAAACAATACTGAAGCCATATCTAGACATAAATACAGCTATCAGGGGGCTTCCCTGGTGGCTCAGTGGTTGAGAATCTGCCTGCTAATGCAGGGGACACGGGTTCAAGCCCTGGTCTGGGAGCATCCCACATGCCGCGAAGCAACTAGGCCCGTGAGCCACAACTACTGAGCCTGCGCGTCTGGAGCCTTGTGCTCCGCAACAAGAGAGGCTGCGATAGTGAGAGGCCCGCGCACTGCGATGAAGAGTGGCCCCCGCTTGCCAAAACTAGAGAAAGCCCTCGAACAGAAACGAAGACCCAACACAGCAAAAATAAAAAATAAATAATGAGGCAGAAGGAAATAACTGCCCTTTAAAACAGATTTTAAAAAAATACAACAATCAGGTGTGCTAAAAACCTGAGAAACATCTTCACCTGAACTAATCGGTGAGCCCATTTGGGGCAAGGTCTACTGGCGTTTGATGTGAACAACAATTAATATAGTTGTTTACCTGTAATGGAGGTATAACCATGAGAGAAATGAAACAAAGTTTATTCACAGCCCAATGAAGTACCAAATTTTTCTGCCACATTTATCTGATCAACGAGCCAGGTACTAAGCTAGTGCCAGAGACAAAATGATGTCTAAACTACCTTTCCTGCCCTCCAGAAGCCTGCGGTCCACTTGGAGATTGGCAGAGGCCAGACAGGAAGGACCTCCACTCACCCCAGGGCAGAAACTTTACATACATTCTTTAATACTTGAGGTTAAGTCACTTGTTCAAGGCCACCCAACTCCCTACAAGTCCAGGCTCTGCTCTTGCCCTTCCATCCTGGCCCTAATGTTAGCACCAAAAGGAGACATGAGTATGCACTGTCGCATCTTACACGAGATTGTGCTAAGAATAAAGCCAAGAATAAAAGTGACTTTGTTGTTATTAAAAAGGGGACATACAATTAGGTAAAATCAAGTGGCATCAGGCCAAGTAAAAAAAAAGGAGTTTATCAGGGAGTTCCCTGGTGGTCTAGTGGTTAGGATTCAGCATTTTCACTGCCATGGCCCAGGTTCAATCCCTGGTCACAGAACTGAGATCCCTAAAGCCACGTGCATCACAGCAAAAGAAAAAAAAAGTAGTTTCTAATGATCCTGTTTTTTTAATATCTATCTATCTATCTATCTATCTATCTATTTTGGCCACACCAGGTCTTAGTTGCAGCACGTGGGATCTTCGTTGCGGCACGTTTAGTTGCCACATGCAGGCTTCTTTCTCAGTTACAGCATGCGGACTCTTACCAGGCCGCCTGCATTGGGAGCGTGAGGTCTTACCCACTGGACCACCAGGGAAGTCCCCTAATGATCCTGCTTTTGAATAAGAAAAATTATCTATAGAAGCAACAGCAACAAAACAAGGGCAAGACGAATATGGAACAAAAATATTAATACTGATTATGCTGAATGGGAAGATTATAGGTGATTATTGTCCCAATTCAAAATTCTTTTATAATGTAAATTATTTTTTTAAAATGATCATCCAACATTTAAAAAAAAATTTTTTTAACCCAGCCAAGATTCCATTAATCAGTAGTTCTCCACAGGTTTGTACCACTCCCCAGTGGATGTTCGGAAACATGTGGGAGTGTTTTTGGTTGTCACATTCACTGGGAGGCACCACTGGCATTTAACAGGCTCCTGAGAACAGTCCCACACAAGGAACTGTCCCATGTGACTCAGATGTCTGTCTAGACATTCCTGTAGGGGGAAACAAAATCCATTTATAACTCTCTGAACCAAGAACCAAATTCCACTTTACATATACACACAAAGGACTTTTTACAAGTTTTTACTATACACCCTAACCCTAGTAGGGTGCTAGCAGTATAAGTCAAAAGAACATTGTTTTCAGTTTTACCAAAAGTTGTTCACAATTTCGGAAAAGCCACGTCATTAACTATACTGCCCTTCTCAATATCTGAACCACCTCCATCAGGGTACACTGGTAGCCAGTGCATTTGCAGTGAGCATCTCACTCCTGTGTCTTCTGGTGCAGTCAAGACCAAGCTCGGACATATTCAAATGCCAAAGAAATGCTTTGATTGCTTCTTTATAAAAAATCTGGGGCATTACATTGAGAGTTTTGAAATTATGTGTATATTATTGATGAATTTAACCTCATGAGACTAAAGGAAGCATTACAAAAAGGCAGTGCTGGGTGTGACAAGGCTGAGAGCTGTGGTGACCCGAGGAATGTATGCAGTGATCAGAGTGCTGCTGACTTCTACTAGGCCAGACATTAAAGAGATCTGCAAAACCGCCAAACAGGGCCATTTATCTCTCTACAATTCTTTGTTATGAAAACTAGAGTTATTTTCATTAAAGAGTTATTTATGCTCACTTGTAATGAATTTATTATTTTTTAAATGAATTAATAAAGCAAAAGTGTTAAAAATAGGTAACTTTTCTGTTTCAATTTTAATATGGAAATACCGATGAAGAATACATAAACAAAAGCTCTTTGATAGTCTTCAATACATTTTAGGTGCGTGAAGGGGTCCTAAGATGAAAATGTTTGCAAACTGCTGCTCTTATAGAAAAAGGTAAGGAAGGAGGGCACATTTGGCTGGAGAGGAAGCAGGTCACAAACCAGAGCAGTACCTGAGTAGGGTGAGGAAACTTCGAGAACCAAGCCAGATCAGTAGTGCTGGATTACAAGTGGCGAAGGGAGAGGAAGGAATCCCGGAATGAGGTATAAGCTTCTGACTAGGGCAGGTGAATATACAGGATGCCACTCAGAGGAATTTTAATACCATAACCATTGCATCATAAAAACAATTTTTAAGTAGAAAATAAACCCACAAACATAAAAGTTTAAATGAAACTACCAGCACATACAGCCCTTTTTCATGCAGACATAATAATAGTCAAAAATACCTTCTTCTCTCACTGCTTCTGATACATGTTAACAAACCAGACGTTTGGACAATAGTCATGAACATGACTGGAGCCCACTCCATGGCACCAAAAGTGGAAAAGGAGAGACAGTATCTGCCTTCCTCCCCACCTCCACCCCCCCTACCAGGCCTCCTTCAGCCAGCATCTTCAGAGTCCATACAATATTTTTTTAAGGATTCAGCATCAAAAACCTTTTAAATCAGAGATGTTCAAAGAAGCAGGAAGGAGGGACCACCTACTGCCCCGTGGCAGGTTTCTGCAGGAACTCTTGGGCAGGCTCTGCCTCTCACTGGCCCCGCAGGGTCGTGCTTTCCCTCCCAGAGTTCAGGACAGAGGAACGGAAATGGCCACGCAGCAAAGAAAGTCTCTTGAGGAAAAGTCCAAAAACGCCCAATTTTTAACACTAGTGGAACCACCCCATCACACAAACTGCCTGGAACCATCCCCAGGCTCCACCCCTGCTTCCTACATCACCCCAGTGCGTATCTTGGACCTAGAAAGGGAGCTGGAGCAGTAAGACTGATACTAGGAAGAGAAAATCAGGGAGTTCCCTGGTGGCCTAGTGGTTAGGATTCCGGGCTTTCACTGCCGTGGCCCAGGTTCAATCCCAGGTCAGGGAACTGAGATCCCGCAAGCCACGAGTGGAGGCCAAAACAAAACAAAACAAACAAACAAAAACTACGTAAAAAAAAAAAAAAAAAAAAAGAGAGAGAGAGAAAGGCAGGAGGTGGGATGGGAGGGCACATCCTTGAGCCCCAGGGCAGATCTCTTGGCAACATTCCCCTTGTAGTCCAGGGCTAGAGGCCTGGGTTATTCCACCTCTCCTTGCCCCAGTGGTGACAAGCCTGGGAGCCCACACCAAGGCAGGTGACATTCTTAGAAGTTGGTAACTTTTCCTTTATATGCATCCCAAGGACCCTTATCACCATTAATAGCTGTACCTACTACTTCTAAGTTACTTTTATTATTTTTTAATCTTAGCCAATTGTTTTTTCTGTTTTTTGTTTTAGTATTTATTTATTTACTTAGGATCCACCAGTTCTTAGTTGCAGCACGTGGGATCTTCGTCACGGCATGCAGGATCTTTTTTTTTTTTTTTTAGTTGCGGCATGCGGGATCTTTTAGTTGCGGCTTGTGGGCTTCTTTCTTTCTTTCTTTCTTTCTTTATTTATTTATTTATCTATTTTTTGCGGTACGCGGGCCTCTCACTGTTGTGGCCTCTCCCGTTGCAGAGCACAGGCTCCGGACGCGCAGGCTCAGCGGCCACGGCTCAGGGCCCCAGCCGCTCCGCGGCATGTGGGATCTTCCCAGATCGGGGCACGAACCTGCAACGGCAGGCGGACTCTCAACCACTGCGCCACCAGGGAAGCCCTTGTGGGCTTCTTAATTGTGGCATGAGAACTCAGTTGCAGGACGTACGCGTGATCTAGTTCCCCAACCAAGGATCGAACCCAGGTCCCCTGCATTGGGAGTATGGGGTCTTACCCACTGGACGGCCAGGGAAGTCCCTTAAAAGTTACTTTTTTAAAGGCTGTCTTTAACACCTTCCCCCACCCCAACCTTTTTTCTCATTTCTAGTTGGTAGTAAAAACCCTCAGAATCATTCAAATGGGGTAAATGCATGACTCAAAGACAGATGAGAAAACTGTGAAAATCTAACATTTCAAAGGGCTGAAGAAAGGGAGAGAGATGCTCCTATAAGCCATAAGCTGAGCCAATCCCTAGGAAGGAAACATCCAACTAGAAAACTGGACCAGAGGCATCCTGGGCAATAGGTTTGGCACCCTACAGCTCCCCAACCTCCTATTCTTGCTCCCCATGTCTCCCTGAACCACTTCTTTGCTGGAGACCCTGCCCTAGGCACTAGACCCAGGCCCCCTCCCAACCCTAGCACCACTGTCACACAGCACTACAGTGAGGTAGAAGTGTGGGCGGGCCTTCCAAGGGGGAACTGTCTATATATATTCCAAGTGAGTTATTATTATACAGAATGCATACATAAACTAATATATAGTATAGTGCGAACAGTGAAGACTCTGGAAGCCAGACTGTGTGGGTCCTAATACCTAGATCTGCCACCTACCGGTTGTGGGATCATAGGTAGATTATTTAACCATTATAACAGTACTTACTCTACAGAGTTATAGGGAGGATTAGATGAGTTATCACATGGGGAAAGACCTAGAACACTGCCTACACATAGTAGGCACTCATTAAACATCAGCTGTTATTATGAAGCTTCAAATACATTATAGGTTATAGACGTTTGGGGGAACTGAATATGGTACCTTAATCAACATACCTAATATCATTCCTATTGTAAAATGTGTTCAAATTTTAAAACTATAGACTTAACCAATAACCGAGATCCTTTTCCTAAACTGGAGACTTACAGTGTCCAGAAAAGAACACCCTGGTTCCAAATCTAATAAGCTCTGAGCAATAAAGACATAAAACCACCACCACCAAAAAAAACCAAAAAGCAAAAAAAAAACAATTGGCTTACAATTATTTTCCCTCTATTTTCAAAAATGCATAATGTAGGCACTTCATACATTTTTTAAAAATTATTATTAGAACATAACATTTTTGTTAAGACACTGATTCTCTAACTTTCTGGCCTCAGGACTTTTTTACATTCTTAAAAATTACTGAGGAACCCAAAGAGCTTACCTTAGGAAATTCTAAAAAATAGACATATATAAGCACATAAAACATTAGCCATCAAAGGAATGATGTCATCAAATGCATAAAGCCACTGGAAACTACACTGAACACATGGAGAAGGAGAGTATAATAGGGAAATCACATCTTAACCATCATTACCAAAATAATCTGAATTTGCAGATCCTGTGAAAGGGTCTCAACGATACCCAGGGGCTCCAGACTACATTCTGAGAACCTCTGCACTAAGGAAATAACAAGTATCAAAATTCTCATTGCTTTCATTTTCTACCTTTTCTAGATCTACAAGAGAATAATTATGATACATTTCACTGGACTATATATGAAATGAAAATGATCACATCCTAAAATTATTTTAAAAATAGTTTAAGAAAATATTTTGACAAAATTGTCATTAGGGTAAACTAAATGTCATGTCTAATTTTCTCCCTTTTTTAAAAACATAGAATGTTAAAATTTACCATTTAAATCATTTTAAAGTGGACAATTCAGTGACATGTAATACATTCACAATGTTGTACAACAAACACCTGGTTCCAGAACATTTTCAACATCTCTGAAAGAAACCCCATATCCTGCCCCTAGCAAATAATCTGCTTTGTATGGAGTTGCCTATTCTGAGTATTTCATACACATGGATCATAGAGTATGTGGTCTTTTGTGTCTGGTTTCTTTCACTTAGCATAATGTTTTCAAGGTTCCTCCATGTTGTGGATGCATCATTCCTTCCTCTTTATGGCTGAATACTATTCCATTAGAAGAATATACCAAATTTTGTTTGCCTATTGATAAACAAAAGTCGATGGACATGACTATTTCCACCTTTTGGCTACTGTGAATAGTGCTGCTATGAACATTCCACATACAAGTTTTTGCTTGAACACCTGTTTTCAATTCTTTGGGGTATATACCTAGGAATGAAATTGCTAGGCCACATAACTCTATGTTTGGCTTACTGAGGAAGAGCAGTAGCACAATTTTACATCCCTACCAGGAATTCCAATTTTTCCATATCCTTGCGAAAACTTTATTTTCTGTTTTTTTTTTTTTTTTTTTTTTTCGGTACGGGGGCCTCTCACTTTTGTGGCCTCTCCCGTTGCGGAGCACAGGCTCCAGACACGCAGGCTCAGCGGTCATGGCTCACGGGCCCAGCCGCTCCGCG
>NW_006797023.1:273487-290701 GCF_000442215.2 Lipotes vexillifer | reverse complement strand
CGGTACGCGGGCCTCTCACTGTTGTGGCCTCTCCTGTTGCAGAGCACAGGCTCCGGACATGCAGGCTCAGCGGCCATGGCTCACGGGCCCAGCCGCTCCGCGGCATGTGGGATCCTCCCGGACCGGGGCACGAACCCGTGTCCCCTGCATGAGCAGGGGGCCTCTCAACCACTGCGCCACCGGAGAAGCCCTCTGTTGTTTTTTAATAGCCATCCTAACAGGTGTGAAGTGGTATCTCATACTTTCGATTTCCATTTCCCTATTGACTAAATATCAATACATTGAACATTTTTCATGTGCTTGTTGAGTGTTCATACTACCCTCTTTGCAGAAATGCCTAGTCACATCTTTTGCCCATTTTTTAAATTAGCTTGTTTCTTTGTGTTGTTGGATGTAAGAGTTCTCACGTCTAACTATTTTTCTGTAAGTAGATGAAAGCACTTTAAACCTACCAGGCATCTGGTCCTCTCCTCTCTACCAAGCTTAAGACAAATGCCAACCTTCCAGATGATAGAAAGAGCAACCAAGAAGTTAAAAGAGGTCACAGAATCAATTGGCAATAATACTATATAACACCTTCATTTCTGTCTTAAATTATAAGTCCAGGATTGAATCATAGATGATGATAAAATAATAATATTCATTTCTCGGAAAGTGCTTACTATTTAGTGAGGCACTGTCTTAGGTGCTTTAACATCCTCACAATAACCCTACAAGGCAAGAACTGTGATCCACCTCATTTTATAAATGAGGAAATAGGTACATTAAAGTTAAATAGCTGGCTTATGGTCATACGATCAGTAGCTGAACAGTTTGGCTTCAGAATTTGTGCTCTTAATCCCTTTGTTAGACTACCTCTCAACCATGAAATAATAAGCCTTGCCTGAATGCCTAACTGAGGACTTTTTTAGAAAATGCTAGTAGCTACATTTTGATATGTCATTTTCAAGTTCCAATCCCCACTGCCTGCACAAATCTTCGTTCTAGAACTCTTTAGTCGGGTTTAGGAATGTCACAAAGAAGTAAGCCGAAAACCAAAGGGGTGAATGTCATTTTATCATTCCAACTTAGGTCTTTTCTAAGATTTCTGAATCTGACAAAGGCTATTCAGGATGTGACTCAACAGTCTATTTCCAAGAGCATCTGGATTGCATCTTGACAGTAATTATAAGAGGTTACAGTTACCAGCAAAGCCAGTGCCTAAAGGTCAATCGAACTCAGACCCATAATTTGCAGTATAATTATACAGCAGTTAATGGCTTTGCAAACTGAACCTCAAACTTGAGAAGAAATCTAAAAGGTAATATATTTCATAATAAAACCAATATGAACACAATACTGGAGTTTATAGATTTCATTTTCCGAGCAAATAATTAGAGCCATAACTTCCTCATAGTTCTAACATTGCTGCAACTGCCTAGAGTTATGGGACCTCAGAATTTGAAGGAACTTTAAGCCATATCTAGAATAATCCTTCACAAATAACTTTTGCTTCTTCTAGAATTAAAAAGTGGATCAAAGCCCTGAAGTGTGCCTGCCTGATAGATGTTCATTTACACCAAGTGTCGGTTCATAGGCTCTCCTCCTAGTTTCTTTTGTGGTAACTCAATAATTTTTTTATTTAAGTTCAGCTATCCAATATGACTTATAATGTTTTCATTACTACAGACGTAGCAAATGTGAGGTTCTGCTTTCTCATCTGTGACATAAGGGTATTTACCATCTATCTCACAGAATTGTGGAAAACAAATTAGATGGGATATGTGAAAGTCCCTTGCAAAATACCTGAGCTGGGACAGGTACTCAGTAAGCATTCCTCTGTGTGTGGGGGGGATGGGCAGTATGGGTGTGTGCAAGGGGGGAGGGGGTGCGGATAGTGACAGGTGTGGGTCAGATAAAACCAGAAGTCACTCTGAAGCATACTTTACATAAGCTAAGCACAACTGAGCTTACTTATCTAAAGATCACTTATCTGATGAACTTAGCCGTATATAACCCCAAATCTAGATGATACCAGAAGAGTTTCCTAATAAGGAAAATGGGTATCATTCATGCAGTTATTAAAGGAAATCAGGTTTTTCCTTGGGTAGACCAATCTATAATACCATTTCTGATACAGCAGAAGGCTCCAAACAAATATCTCACCACCTGTTTGTTCAAATGTTTCACTGAATTATGGCTAAGAAGGTTCAACATGTAAAACATTAGCATGAATAAGTTTAAGTCACAAGAGGGATGTAAAATGCTTTCCTGTTATGACAGGCTTGTGAAATTAAGAATTGTAAATCAAGGGACCTGGGAAATAGATGGAAAGAGGTACACTCAAAAAAGTTTGAGAGGGCGTGGGATCAGAGGGAAAATGACTAACAGCTGTGGCAGGACCTTCGGCCTCAGGTAGGCCCAGTTTGGCCTAGAAGGGTACCAGCCAGAGCCAGAGTAGAGGAGGCAGAGGAAGAGGGCAAAGGAAAATGGTCGCTTGGGGGAAATGAAATGTCAAGGTAAGTGCATGTGACAAAAGGACGACATTTTGAGGTGCAGGTGGCCGGAACTGGGAAAGGTGAGGTATAGCTGGAGAAGAGGAAAAATTAGAAAGGTCAATAGGGACAGAGCATAGAGCACTCTTTAGACTGTGCATAAAGGTTTAGACTTTATCCTATAGGATGGCAATCAGTGTGGTGTGTGGATCCCTGGAGTTCCCAAGACGCTTTCAGGGATCCCGAAGTTCAAAATTATTCTCATAACAGTACTCAGACATTACTTTCCCTTTTCTTATGTTTGCATTGATACAAAAACAAGGGTGGGGGACACTACAGCCACCTTAGCAGAGGGACCAAACTGTACTAGTGGTTCTTGTATTCTTCACTGCCACACACTCACATTTAAATAAAGTAATTTAAAAAAATTAGGGCTTCCCTGGTGGCGCAGTGGTTGAGAGTCCACCTGCCGATGCAGTGGACACAGGTTCGTGCCCCGGTCCGGGAGGATCCCACACGCCGCAGAGCAGCTGGGCCCGTGAGCCATGGCTGCTGAGCCTGGGCATCCGGAGCCTGTGCTCCGCAGTGGGAGAGGCCACAACAGTGAGAGACCCACATACCGCAGAAAAAAAAAAAATTAAACAACAATTTCACCTCAGAACATCTTTGATGAGTTATTAAAAAGTATTACTTTATTAAATCTTGGCCGTTGAGTACATGTGTTTAATACTGGTGTGACTAAAGGACACTTCTATGGCACACCAGAGAATATGACCAATATCTCCAGGTAACATACTTGTGCAAATGAGTTACAAGCTGAACTAGCCACTTTTTTCATGGAACACAATTTTTGTTCAGCAGAATGACAACAGAAAAACTGGTTATTCAGACTTGAGTATCTGGCAGATGGTTTCTCAAAAATGAAGGGGACCTGCTGCTTCAAGAAAAATGACTGACAGTATTGGTTGCTGATGATAAAAGTTAAGCTTCGGGGTAAAAATTTTAAGTTTGGAAAACTAGTATCTGCCACTGTGAGTTAGACTGCTTCCCTCAAATTTAGAGAATTTTCTAATAAGATGGGTGGTAAAATTAACAAATGGGATTTCATGATATTATTTAATGAAACGTATCAACATCTGGAAGACCCACATAACTCAGTGGAGCAATATTTTCCAAATGACCAATACATGATGTTACAAAGTCACAGAGGAGCAAAACATCCATTCAAATTGCAAGATGGATCAATAGATTTTATTTTAACAGAGCATGAAGAGTTTACTAATATAATTTCAGATTCTCCACTGCAACTAACTCTTAAGAAACTACCAACGTCAAATGCTGGTATAGTATCAGAGAATAACCACAATTTTTGGAAAATGCCATTAGAAGACTCCTGCTTTCTCCAACTATATATCTGTGTAAGACCAGATTTTCATCAATTACTTCAACCAAAACAACATTTCGCAACAGACTACAGAGCAGATATGAGAATCCAGCTGTCTTCTACTAAGTCAGACATTAAAGAGATTTGCAAAACCGTAAAACAGTGCCACTCTTCTCACTAAATTTGTTTTTTAAAAACAAATACATTTATTTATTTAGTTTTGGCTGCATTGGGTCTTCGTTGCTGCATGCAGGCTTTCTCTAGTTGCGGTGAGCAGGGGCTACTCTTCGTTGTGGTGTGTAGGCTTCTCATTGCAGTGGCTTCTCTTGTTGCGGAGCACAGGCTCTAGGCGTGCGGGCTTCAGTAGTTGTGGCACGTGGGCTCAGTAGTTGTGGCTCGAGGGCTCTAGAGCGCAGGCTCAGTCGTTGTGGCCCACGGGCTTAGCTGCTCCACCGCATGTGGGATCTTCCCGGGTCAGGGCTTGAACCCGTGTCCCCTGCCTTGGCAGGTGGATTCTTAACCACTGCACCACCAGGGAAGTCCCTCTGTTTTGTTTTGTATAACAGTTTTTATAAATATCTGTTTTTTATATGAGTGTGTAATGGGTTTATTACAGATATTTTCAATAAATAAATTAATATTTTATAACTCTCTCAGTTTTCATTTCTAATCTGACAAATAGTGATCAAACACACGTAAAGAAAATCTGCTTGGGGTCTTCAATAACTTCTAAGAGTATACAAGGGTCCTGATACCAAAGTTTGAAACCCATCCCCGTAAGAAATGAAACCACAGGGGAAGATTTCATCGTGAGGCAGCACGTGAACCAATACATTCCTCTGGCAACAACATGTGGGTGAGACGAAGTGGATGAAGGAAGCCTGACCAGCCAGGAAGTGGAAGCCAGTAAGAGCAAAGCAGTCAAGTGAAAAATGGTAACTGCCTGGACTAAGACAGCTGCAACGGCGAGAGGGAGAAAGGGATGAATTCAAAAGATATTATGGGGCTTCCCTGGTGGCGCAGTGGTTGAGAGTCCGCCTGTCGATGCAGGGGACACAGGTTCGTGCCCCAGTCCGGGAAGATCCCACATGCCGTGGAGCGGCTGGGCCTGTGAGCCGTGGCCGCTGAGCCTGCGTGTCCGGAGCCTATGCTCCGCAACGGGAGAGGCCACAACAGTGAGAGGACACCGTACCGCAAAAAACAAACAAACAAACAAAACAAAAACAAAAACAAAAGATATTATGGAGATAGAATCGACAAAACCTAGCAACTTCAGAATCAGAAAGAGACCAGGCTGCTGCTTGCATGGCTGAATTGTAACTGACTGTCCACTTGTCTGGCTTAGAGACAGGTACTGAGTCTACACCATATACAGTTGGCCCTCCATATCCACGGGTCCCGTAGCTGTGGATTCAACCACCCTCAGATCGAAAATACACGGAAAGAAAATTTCCAGAGAGTTCCAAAAAGCAAAATTTGAATTTGCTGAGCACTGACAACTATCTGCATAGCATTTATATTGTATCAGGTATTATAAATAATCTAGAGATGATTTAAAGTATACGGGAGGATGATATGCAAACACTACACCATCTTATATGAAAGACTTGAACATCCAGGAATTTTGGTATCTGTGGGGGGTCCTGGAACCAATCTCACCACCCCACAGATACCGAGGGACAACTGTATAGACATCTACAGACTCTATAGTCACAGTATGGGTTTTTAAAAAATATTTATTTATCTATTACTTTGGCTGCTCTGGGTCTTAGTTGTGGCACACAAGATCTTTAGTTGCGGCATGCGGACTTCTTAGTTGAGGCATGTGAACTCTTAGTTGTGGCATGCATGCAGGATCTAGTTCCCCAACCAGGGATCGAACCCAGGCCCCCTGCACTGGGAGCATGGAGTCTTACCCACTGGACCACCAGAGAAGACCCAGAATATGTGTTCTAACAACAATTCTCTGACATCAACTAGGTGTCCTACGGTTCAATTTAGTGCAGACCCCACAGGTTAAGGGCTCAGTCCCACTTCAACGCCAGCCCCAAGTCTCAATGATCCCCAAGCTACCAGCACTTCTGCCATGTAGGCTACAAACTCGCAGGGTTCCATGACCACACCAACCCCTGCTGCCCCAGGTTCAATAATTCACAAGTCACACAACTGAGGAAAGCTCCATACTTGTGATTACAGTTTTATTATAAAGGATATAACTCGGGAACAACCATTTGGCCATTTGGGCTAATAGGGCAAAGTGTGGGGGGAGGTGCAGAGATTCCACACCTGCCTCTCCTCCATGGAATACAGGTGCCCTCCTTCCCACACAGCTCAGTGTTCGCCAAACCAGAAGCTCCCCGAACCGCATCATTCTAGGATCCTTATATGGGATTCCATCATGTAGGCATGACTGACTAAATCATTGGCCATGTGACTGACCTTGATCTCATCCTTCCCTCTTCCTCTTCCCTGAAAGTGGTGGTAGTGGGGAGCTGAAAGGTACTTCATTAGCATAAATTCAGGTAAGGTCCAAAAGGGCTCATTTTGGATAACAAAAGGCACTCCTACCAACTCAGGAAAGTCCAAAGGTTTTAGGAGCTCTGTGACAGGAATCCAGAACAAAGACTAACTGTATTTTTTTTTTTATTACACCAGAATATCTAATAACATAGTTGGTATATAACAGTACTTAATAAACAATTGCTGAAAGAATGAACAAAAGGGCAGATAATAGTATCATTCATCAGAATAGGAAATACAGGCAGAGAAAGAGGTCGTCAGAAGAAAGGTGGTGGTGAGCTCTGTTTTGGACACACTGCATTGGAAGTGCCCAAGGATCACATGAGGCACTCAGATAAAGGGTCAAAACCCAGAAGAAAGGACAGAGCTCCAGGTATGGACATGCAGACAACAGGACTTAATTGTGACAGATAAAACTAAGAGTGGAGATGACGGTCCTGGATGACAGTGTAGGGTCAAAGGAGGGTAGAGGGGACTTCCCTGGTGGCACAGTGGTTAAGAATCCGCCTGCCAATGCCCTGGTCCGGGAAGATCCCACATGCCACGGAGCAACTAAGCCCGTGCACCAGAACTACTGAGCCTGCGCTCTAGAGCCCGTGAGCCACAACTACTGAAGCCCGAGTGCCTAGAGCCCGTGCTCTGCAACAAGAGAAGCCACCGCAATGAGAAGCCCGCGCACTGCAATGAAGAGTAGCCCCCGCTCGCTGCAACTAGAGAAAGCCCACGTGCAGCAACGAAGACCCAATGCAGTCAAAAGTAAATAAATTAAATACATTTTTTTTTAAAAGAGGGTAGAAAAAACACCCCTGGGGACAGCAATGTATAAGGATCAGAAGCCCTCAGAGGAGACTGAGAAGTCCTAGATGTGAGAGAGGGGCGAACACACAGAGCTGAAGACAGAGAAAGCCAAGCAGAAGAGTGTTTCTACAGAACGTATTGAAAGTCACAGAAAGACAGAGAAATGAATTGACAGGAAATTGTGCATGGGACTCAACAATGGAGGGGCAGAGGCAGACCCAGACTGCAACAGGCAACAGGGACAAGGCAGACACCCAGCACGGCTATTCTTCCAAGAGACAAGGCTGTTAGAGGAAGATGTGAGATGCCGACAGTGCAGTGTCGAGGGGGGTCAAAGCTGAGCAGCATGAAGGAGCGAGCAGAGGCCAGGAGGGCATGGAGGACACGGGCGGCCAAGAACAAGCGTGATTCAGATCGGGGCTCTGAGATGGACACCAAACCCTTCTGTACATGCCTGCAAGGTCCTGCGCATCTGGCCTTACCTCCCTCTCCAGCTTCTTTATGGTGGCCACGGTGCCTTCTACTCAAATATACTGTGCTCCTTTATGCCACAGGCCCTGTCATGTTCTGTTCCCTCAGCCAAACAACTTCTTCCCTTCCCTGATGACCTGCTAGACATCCTTCAGATGCCAAGGAAATGTCACATCTTCCCTGGACTCTAGGACTAGACTAGGTCCTCTTGGACACTTTCTGTATAGCACTTACAAGAGCTAGGATCATTTATTTCTGTGATTCGGGGCCGTGCGGTATGTCTGTCTGTCCCTAGTAAAATATAAATAGAGTGAGGACAGGGACCTGTCACTACTGTCTCCCCAGCTCCTACCACAGCACCTGCACACAGCAGTCAAGCGGGATGGAGTTGTGGCTCTGACGAGGGACTGAGCTCAGAGCCTCAGAGGAAACCGAAGAGGACGGCATCTAGAACCAGGGGAAAGGAAGGAGACACCTGCCTCTTCCTTCACCCTCTTATCTCAAGAAGCAAAGAGCAAGTGTGAGTCAGATAGATTTACGAGACCTGCCTGGGAAGTGGGCAGCAGGCCCGGCCAGGAGGCAGAACTGCTCCTGAGAGCGAAGGTTCAGCGGAGCAGGGAGGCTTGAGGAAAGGGGCAAATGTGGTACAGTGTCTGTGAGGAATGGAGAGAGAGCGGAGGAAGAATTCATAGCAGAATACAAGCTCAGGAAGAATGCAGCTAAATGGGTGAGGACAAAAGTCCGAAAGTTTGTTCAGTTTTTGTCAGCTGACTTTTAACAGCACAAATACAGGAAACAGAATACAGACAGTTGGCTTGGTCTAGCAATGGAGGTCTGCGGGGTAGACATGACAGAAGGACACCAGGGCAAGGAAATAGCTGGGGTGACCCACTCTGAGGTCCCAGCTGCAGGTGGAAGGAAATGAAACTGGGGGAAACTGACAATCTGAGATAAAAGGAAGAAGGTCCAGGAACTAGAGTTTATGGGTGGAATTGTTTTAATCAGAACATATGAAATATTGATAAATCATGCTGCAGATACATAATTTAAAAAATAAGTGGGAGTTCCCTGGTGGCCTAGTGGTTAGGATTCCAGGCTTTCACAACTATGGTCCGATTTAAATCCCTGGTCGGTCAGATTTAAATCCCTGGTCGGGGAACTGAGATCCTGCAAGCCATGGGGTGTGGCCAAAACATAAATAAATAATAAAAATTAAAAAAAAAAAAAGTGCAACATTTTTCAAGATACCATAAGCTCTCACCACCTACTGTTATCGGTCTGTTAGAACAAAACAAAACAAAACAATTAAAAATAGACCCATGCCCTTCTGAAAAAGGTCAAACTGCTATCTTTCCTGGAGTCTAATTTAAAAAAGCAGATGGCTGAAGAAAGGATATCCCCTTCCAGCTCCAACTTTTCCATAGTATACACGTTTCCCCAACAGTTCCAGATGAACCGTAAGTTAGAAAGCCTCCAAATACACACCAATAGAGAATGCTAACATACCTTTAGGCATGGAAAAAAATCTGACAAAATCTATAATTATAGAAGTAGTCAAACTAGAGAAATAATGTCCACAGTTCTAAACCAAAGGTGATCTAACCAGATTAGAGATGAGCTGCCCAAACTTCATCGTATCTAGAGCAATCACAGGATAGTAAAATATATTTTGTTTTAAAATGAATGAATACAGATTCTTGGGCAGCATGCTGAACATTTAAATTTAAAAAATAAGCTGTATTGAGAAGAAAGTTCATATATACTTTGGATTGCTTTGATGTTTTTGTATTATTGTTTTATTAAAGACTATCACTCAAAAGGAAAAAAGAGGGTCACCATCAGCCCCTTTCTGTCGGATCACTGTATATGATGAGTGTGTTAGCCTGCCTGGCATTCTTTCTTCTCGTAATTGACCCCACTTTCCCTCCTTCTGCTAATTCCAGGAGTCTAGCTACTGACTTTACAAACTGGTACAAAAGGTGGACCCAAAGGCCCAGGACAGCCAATGAGAGTCCTGCCTTCCCCTGGCCATGGTGACTGGTTCAGGCACATGATCAAGCCAGGCCAGTCAGAACCCTTGGACTTGACAGTTATGTGAGTCAATACATTTCCCTTTTTTTCTTAAGACAATTTGTGCTTCTTCCGCTTGCAAATGAAAAAGTTCAGATAAATACAATTATGAATAAGGAGAATTACAGCACTGAGCTTTCTTCCTTCTCTCTACTACAATTCTTTCCTTCTCTTCCTATCATTCTTCATTTTTTTCCCCTCCCCATCCAATGCCTTTAGGATAGTGGAATATTTAAACTTAGCACTGAGTACTTATGACATCACCATGAGACAGAAAGTTAATCTAAGAATAAGCCTAGCCCCAGGTAAATTATACTGTGATTCAATTTCTTGATATTTAGATATTAAAGTTAAGAGTCTTCTTTCACTGGCTGGAACCGAACACGCTTGAACAGACCCCCTATAGAGATGCAGTATCATTTTTTTTCATGAGGTCAAACGGTTATATGTATATGTATGTGAAGGGAAGTAACTCCACTGAAATTCTAGGG
The DNA here is from genome assembly GCF_000442215.2 of Lipotes vexillifer. NCBI lineage: Eukaryota > Metazoa > Chordata > Mammalia > Artiodactyla > Lipotidae > Lipotes > Lipotes vexillifer. Next base: position 280,493 of record NW_006797023.1, on the reverse strand, counting down.
CATTTGGAATTAAGTTCAAAATCTCTTCTTTTCTGTTTTCCCTCAGCTAGAGATATGAACTGGCTTAAAAGAGGTCAGAGGGGGCATCCACAATTGCAAAATGGCCTTTCCAATAAAATCATAATTGCCTGAATTAGCTTAAATTTCTGCACTTCTGTGTCTCTTGCTGTCTTTAATTTTTTTTTTTTTTTTGCGGTACGCGGGCCCCTCACTGTTGTGGCCTCTCCCGTTGCGGAGCACAGGCTTCCGGACGCGCAGGCTCAGCGGCCATGGCCCACGGGCCCAGCCGCTCCGCGGCACGCGGGATCCTCCCGGACAGGGGCACGAACCCGTGTCCCCTGCATCGGCAGGCAGACCCTCAACCACTGCGCCACCAGGGAAGCCCCTAATTTTTTTAATTTAATTTTTATGTTACATTGGAGTATAGTTGATTTACAATACTGTGTTAGTTTCAGGTGTTCAACAAAGTGATTCAGTTATACATATACATATTCATTCAGTTATACATAAACATATATCCATTCTTCTTCAGGTTCTTTTCCCATATAGGTTATTACAGAATACTGAGTAGAGTTCCCTGTGCTATACAGTAGGTCCTTGTTGATTATCTTTCTTTTTTTGGCTGCGTTGGGTCTTCATTGCTGTGTGCAGGCTTTCTCTAGCTGTGGCGAGCGGGGGCTACTCTTTGTTGCGGTGCACCGGCTTCTTATTGTGGTGGCTTCTCTTGTTGTGGAGCACGGGCTCTAGACACGTGGGCTTCAGTAGTTGCAGCACGCAGGCTCAGTAGTTGCGGCATGCAGGCCCTAGAGCATTTGGGCTTCAGTATTTGTGGCACGTGGACTCAGTAGTTGTGGCTCGCGGGCTTTAGCGTGCAGGCTCAGTAGTCGTGGCGCATGGGTTTAGTTGCTACGTGGCATGTGGGATCTTCCCGGACCAGGGATCAAACCCATGTCCCCTGCATTGGCAGGTGGGTTCTTAACCACTGTGCCACCAGGGAAGTCCCATCTAACTTATATATAGTAGTGTATCCTTAATTTTTGATGTTGCTGTTATATGGAGAAAATAATAATAAATTCATAACTTCCTCAGACGATAGTCAAGAAATACAAGAGGGCTTCCCTGGTGGCGCAGTGCTTGAGAGTCCGCCTGCTGATGCAGGAGACGCGGGTTCGTGCCCCGTTTCGGGAAGATCCCACATGCCGCGGAGCGGCTGGGCCCGTGAGCCATGGCCACTGAGCCTGCGCGTCCGGAGCCTGTGCTCCGCAAATGGGAGAGGCCACAACAGTGAGAGGTCCGCATAACGCAAGGAAAAAAAAAAAAAAAAAAAAAAAAGAAATACAAGAGATGAGGTAGGATTATAACAAGAATATAGAGCTGAAAATGAAGAGAAGGCTTAGATCAGAGTAATAGAACCCAGCATCAGCTGGCTTCAACTAACATGTGTGTTCGGGGCAGGGGAGATGTAATCATAAGAATATAGGAGGACTTCACAGAACTCAGGAACAGGAATGCAACCAGCTCCAGAAAAAACTGGAAGAGATGTTTCAAGTTATCAGTCTCAGGTAGTGGTTCTCTCTTCCTGCTTCTCTCTAGATACTTGCTTTATTTTCTCCATCCACAAACCACCTTTATCTGTCCCCAGACACAACAGCAGAACGTAACTGCCTATAACTCCCAAGTTTTTACGTTATGGTCCGTGAACACACTGAGGTCAAATCTTCAGGAAAGGACACTGATTGGACTACCTTGGGTCAGGGTCCCTAAACCTGGTTCAATCCTCTGTGTCTTCTGTGGGAATGACGAAGTATGCAGGGGAGTGGATGTCTAGGTTAGAGGACAATTAAGGGATTCGTGTTGAGTCAGGCAGACACTCCAAAAGTTCCCATTACACATTCCCAGGGTTGTACCCTGGTTTTCTCATCATCAAAATAAAGAAAATGGTCACCAAAGTCTAGAGTTTAATAGAACTTAAGAGAATTAACTGAATTTAAGAAATGAGAGGGTAACTAGCATTCACCACTGTTTGGGGAGTTCATGTCAGTAAGAAATACAAGCCAAAAAATTAATTATAAGTTCTAGAAATAAAAAGTATCTTTTATAAATATGATGGTCTACATGAAAAACTCAAAAGAAATGAAAAGAATCATGAGGTCTTGGAGAGCTGAGACCTTTGTCTTGGTTCAAGGCTGGACACCTAGAGCAATGCCAGGCACAGAGCACGTGCTCAAACATTCACTAAACCACTGACCAAACTCAGAACTTCTCACCTGTAGATCTTTAACATGGGTTAGAGGTGTGCTCAAGGTACTGATGCCCTCAGGTTTAGGGGATGATGCCTGCCATTAGTACTAATTACTAGGACTGATGTGGTACAAATACTATATAATGTTAGAAAGGTTGAAAAACACTGAATAAATGACCAAAGCACTACTGGAACTCAGAGTTCTAGCAAGGTGGCTGGTTACCAAGTAAATCTGTATAAGGCCAATAAGCATTTAAATGTTCAACTCATCAGCAGTACCAAAAAATGCGAGTTAAAACTAATAAAACTGGCTAAGATTTTTTTTGTTGAGATGGTTTTACCCAATGCTGGTAAGGAAACAGTAGACAGGCACACACTGCCGAGGTAGAATACAGTTAAGGCTTGGGAATATATTCCAATATACTAAGTGAAAAACACAGGCTACAATACTATATATACCTGAGGTTATAAACTGGCAAGGCAAAAAAGACTGAATGCAGCCCTCAGGCATGCTTTGTTTGAACCCCAGTGTGTTATTAAAAATTGTGGCCCACATAAAAATTGGGAGATTTCTTATTAAATCCATATTTCTAGATTTCCAGCTTCTCTTAAAAAGCTAGAAGGTATAGTAACACCAAGATGCATCCTCCCAGGGCCACAAATGTCTGGGCAGACTGGCCCTGGGCTGCCCCATCCATGGGACCATCTTCAGTGCCCAGAGTCCCTAACATGCCTTCATGTCTCCCAGACTGAATACACCTAAACTTCTAGGTAATTTGAGCAAGCTGACCCCTCACAGGGTATGGATGGTCATTATCTCTGGACAGTGAGATTCCAGATACTCTCTTTTACTCCTTTATCTGAATTTCCAAAAGTTTTTTTCAATAAACATGTATTGCTTTTGTAGTAAGAAAAACATGTTACTTTTTAAATTACCAAATCACAACTGCAATATCACTTAATCTAATGAGATCAAAACAACTAAAGATAATAGATAATGACTATGGTTTAAAACTAACAGAACTAAGGAAGTAACGTAAGGTTACAATTACTGCAGTATTTCCCTCCCTTTGATACTAATTAAAACACCAGATTGGACAATATTAGCATTTTACAAATAAGATCTTCCTCAAAATGAATAGCTTCTATAGACACTCAATTCATAAAACAGCTAGTTTTAAGGATCCATTTCCATATATTTAAAGTTTCTTTCACCAAAAAATGTAAACAGAAAAATCTTTCCTATCAGAAATCTATAGTCATAACCTCAATTAAATTAATGGTTAAAAAGTTAAATAAATGATCTTTATTTTACATTGCTTTATTTTATTTGATCCATAAGAATAGTGGTTTTATGGGGTTCTCTTTTCCTCAGAGAACTTCAAAAGTTTATACAAATCACCATTCATCTCACCACATCAAAGAGTAAATCATCTCACCCTCACGGCAAAGAAAAAGTACAAGGCCAGGTAGAAATGTCAACCTTCAGATAACTGAGAGCGGGGTCAATCCAACATTGCTCTCTTGCTCTCCTCCAGTCCACTCCCACATGACATCCAGAGGGATCTATCCAAACAAAAGGTACTCCCCTGCTTAAGACTGATGTTGGGGCTTTGCTTATCCTATTTGCTCCCCTATAGGGTTTTGGCAAATTCAAAATTAGGAGATGGGGCAGTGGTTGAGAGTCCGACTGCCGATGCAGAGGACGCGGGCTCATGCCCCGGTCCGGGAGGATCCCACGTGCCGCGGAGCGGCTGGGCCCGTGAGCCGTGGCCGCTGAGCCTGCGCGTCCGGAGCCTGCGCTCCGCAACGGGAGAGGCCGCAGCAGTGAGAGGCCCGCGTACCGAAAAAAAAAAAAAAACACTGATGTTGCCTTCCTACTTCCACTGACTCTGAATAAAATCCAAACCAGCTCCTGTCTCCTTTATTCCTCACCTGTCTCTCCAGTGCTCACCTGACCTGGGTGACTTGGGCCTCCAGGTAAACAGAGCCTCAAACACTAATCTATTCAACATGTCAGTATGCGACTGTTGAGTGTCCACTGTGCACCAGACACTGTTCTAGGTCCTGAGGATAAGGCAGAGAGGAACACAGACAAAACTCCCTGTCTCGTGGAGCTCACACCCTAGTCAACCCCTCTACCAAGTTCTCTCCCTCCTCAATTTCTCTAATCATTTAAAGAATATTAAAACAGCAATTTTAATGACAATATCTCAAGGTATCTGAAAATAAGTAGTACTACCTATAAGAGACATATTATTATTTACTGACTTTGTTTAATATTATTTATTATAAGTGAAGGAAAGAGGAGAAATAAAGGAGGGTGTACTTTTAACTACTGAAACTTGGTATATATACCAGGAATGGCACTAATATTTTTGTCAACTTTTCAAGGTTTCTCTCATTACTAGCTATACAGCTTTTATATGTCAGTGATCAAAATGGAATACCCTAATTCTGTAAGAATGGAACAGCTGAGTCTCAAATGATTCCAGAAACTGAAAGATTACTTGCTTCTAAAATCTATTATCCTAAGATTACAGCAGAAATGAATTGATTTTTATAAAACAGTGCATCCACAACACTTTTATTATAGATAATGCACAGGAATGGGTGTCTGTGTGTGTGTGTGTGTTTATACAATGTCTTATAATACAACACATTACTCTTGTTAGAATAAAACTGCTCGGGAAATTTGCCTCAGAGAGAGGTGATTAGCCCTCCACACACACACACACACACACACACACACACACACACACACACACACACACACACACACACACCAAATGGCTCCAATGACATCTTGTTTCCAAGGTTTTATCATAAGAATCAGTGTCCGTCGTAACCAGGTTGGTGAAAGCATGACACTAAAAGCCAGTTGGCCTTGTCCATTTCCCTGTATCCACCAGTCACCAGAAGGACTTGCAGACAAAATGCTGGGATGAACAAAACCATCCCTGACAGAGAAACAAGTCAAAGCGTTCACCAAGGCACACAGGATCCAAAGCTGGCCCTCCTGCGTTAGCATGGTGTAAGGCCTTGTCCATTTCCCTGTATCCACCAGTCACCAGAAGGACTTGCAGACAAAATGCTGGGATGAACAAAACCATCCCTGACAGAGAAACAAGTCAAAGCGTTCACCAAGGCACACAGGATCCAAAGCTGGCCCTCCTGCGTTAGCATGGTGTAAGAGAGTTCCGTTTCCCTCCCCCTTCCTTTTTTTGGGAATGACTTAACCAGTGACAAACCTAGTGAACTGTTTCCATTTTTAGGAAGAATGGGATGTTACTGTGACCAGTTTGGTGGTGTGATAATGGAAAGTCAGAAAATTCATACACCTGTCACAATGATAGCTAACTGTTTTTTTAGCTGCATTAGGGAGAGGACGTTTAATTTTAACCACCAAGGATTAAAAAAAACTTTGACCAACTGCTATGACCTTGTTATTGAGTTCGCAAAAAAGTTCGTTCGGGTTTTTCTGTAAGATGTTATGCAAAAGTCCGAATGAGCTTTTTGGCCAGCAATATTTTCTCAAATTCAGCTGAATCCGAAACTCTATCGCATCCCTCAGTTCACCTCCTGGCTCCACCACTGGATGAGGAGTAAAGTGCCCCCAGGACCACTCCCACCTGGCCTGGGTGGAGCTCCAGCCCTCACAACAGTGAGAGTGGGTTTTGGTGTCCAGCTTAAAACTGAGCGGTGGTTGTCCTGCCTGACTGAGCAGCTCAAACTCAGGCCAGAGAGCTGAAGCCAAAATGATTTCACCAGCCCTCTCTCTGGGCAATAAGCTAGTAAGGTAAGCTGCCAATCATTAGTCCTACTAGAAAAAGGTGAAAAGAGCAATGATGAATTCAAACAGATTAGCTTACTGGAAATTCACCTTGTTAGAGGGCTACAGTCATGAGCAACAAAACTTTAATGATATTCTACCATCACACTTATGAATAGAAGGGTTTTTTTTTTTCAAATGGTCTCCCAATGGATGGGTGACAGCTCTCTACAGTGAGGCCTTTGCATTCCTGAACTGAACTTCCACCGGGCACTTCAAATCTCCAAACCGGCCAACATAGAAATGTCTGGACAGACTCCCGGCTGTCTCCCTAATCACACTTCTGTACGTTGTCTCGTGTTTCCAAGGCAAGTCCACACCACAAGTAAACTGCCTTTTCCAATTTCGCTAGTCTTCTCTGTGACTCTAATCCTGTTTCTCACACAGGGGTGCTTTAGGAAAACCACTACAGAGGAAAGGGTAGCACACTGCTTTGAGAGGTGGGTGCTAGACAGGACATGAGGCTGTTTATGAGCTAACTTATGCGATGAACTCCTCAATGAGAGGGCTTCAAATCTGTGCCCCACCTACTTAATAAATTAATGCACGCCAAGAAACTGCTAGGTTATTTCAAAACAGAAATCAGGAATGTAAAAAGTACCCCCAGTGCCATACAACATGTGCAGGAAGTAGGCAATCCAGTGCTGTGGCTAAGAGTCTGGGTTCTAGAGTAACAAATCTGCATGGCCACTTGCTGGCTCTCTGTTACTTAACTGCAGGTACCTTGGTTTCCAAGTCATATTCATCTAAAGAACTGAGAATTTGTGAAAATTAAGTGAGTTAATGCTTATAAAATGTTGTAAACCGACTCAGTAAATGTTAGCTATCAGGAATTCCCTGGTGGTCCAGTGGTTAGGACTCTGTGCTTCCACTGCAGAGGGCACGGGTTCAATCCCTGGTCTGGGAACTAAGATCCCGCAATTCACCCAGCA
>NW_006797023.1:233284-273407 GCF_000442215.2 Lipotes vexillifer | reverse complement strand
AAAAAAAAAAAAAAAAAAAGTTAGCTATCATTATGACAGGTGTATGAATTTTCTGACTTTCCATATCACATCATCAAACTGGTCACAATAACATCCCATTCTTCTTCCTAAAAATGAAAACAATTCACTAGGTTTGTCACTGGTTAAGTCATTCCCAAAAAAAGGAAGGGGGAGGGAAACGGAACTCTCATACACCATGCTAAGAGTGTAAATTGCTACAACCTTTCAAAATGACAAACTGGAAATATGTATCAAAAACTCTTAAACCATAGCATGCACTTTGATCCTGCAATCACACCTCTAGAAATTTTTCCTAAGGGAAAAAAAATCTCAAAAATATATATAGAGATGCATGGAGGATAGTCATTGCAGAGATACTGATTATAGTGGTGGGAAAAAAATAAACTAATGTTTCATAAAAACAAATTGGTTAAATTATCACAGACGCATAAAATGGAATATTATTCAACTACTATTGTAACTGACTATACAGACATGAAAAGATTCATGATAAGATGTTAAGAAAAAAAGTACAGGTTACAAAACAATCATATGCATAGAAGGATCCCATATTTGCTACCAAAAACTGTATATAAATAGCCACATGCACACAGAAAAAGGGTCTGGAGAGAAATGTATTCAGGTAGTAGACCTCTAAGTATTTCATGGTTTTCTACTTTTTGCTGTTCTGTATTTCAATTGTTCTACCATAAACATGCGATTCTTTAAAATACAAGGGATTATCTAAACAGATTATTAGTTTCTTTCTGAAATAATACTATTAAGCTGAAAGTGATAACAGGTTTCTCCTTATTTAGGAAAAAAATCTGCATAGAACTTGATGTTTTATTAAATACTTTTAATGTTTAGTTATTGTTGTAACTTAAAAATTATATATATTTAGTGCCAAGAAATTAGCAAGAGACTTCTTTTTTAAGCAATGGATTTCTATTTACTACCATAAAGTACAGTAGTACAAAAACTGAGCGGACTAGCTAGAGTTTCATATATTTTTATATACCTCAACTTTTTATGATCATCGTAACTACCATTTATTAAATGAATGTATCTGAAGAACTTAAGCAAGCACTTAGAAGTACTAAGTTTTACTACAACTATTCCCATTTTCAGCTGAGAAACCTGAGGCACTGAGAGGTTAGGTGACTAGATCAAAGTCACAGACTATGTGTGGTCAAACCCAATATTCTCTAGATGTTGCACTCTTAACTATCCATCCCCTCAACTACACAACAGAAGCTGTTATTTATGGGACTGGGTCCTGTGCTGGACTCCGAAAAAAAGGAGTGATGGTCATGTTACGAGGATGAAAAATAAAATCAGAAAACATACTAGTTTTCTACATTTTTTGGAAACCAATTTTTATTGCATTATGTTGGGCTTATCACAGCTTATAAAATGGCATTTTAATGTAGTGATAACATAGTAATTTACCACTATACTGTGACTTAAATTTATATTTTGAGTCTAAGCAAACATTTTGCTAGGAGCCTTCTTTCCAGCTTATCGCCTTGAGCAGTCTAAGCTTGGGAAAGGTTCTCTCCTTTCAGAGCCAACCAAACTTACAGAAATGACTGGGGTACAGTACTTGCGGCGGCTCCTAGCTTAAAATCAATGACTACAAAATGATAAGATTAACTTTACAAGTAAAGATTTAAAGACTGGCCTCATTGTGATGTAATTCACTCAAGTGTTTCATGAAGCTCCTCCAGGCACTCTTCTAGGCACTGGAGGTACAATGATGAACCAAAGTCTGCCCTTCTGAAATTTATATTATAGGTGTGTCACATACCTGAACGTCATAGTTTTTTTATTAGCAGCCTAAGGGATAAAAGTTATTGTCTCTTGAAAAAACTTGCTATCCTCTTCAAAACATGGTCTTAGGACACGCTCAGTGAGAAGAAAGCACAATACCAGTGGCTCTCCAACGCTACTGTGCAAGAAAACTTCCTGGAGGACTTGCTGGAAATCAGATTCCAGGAGTCTGTATTTTTAGCAAGAACCTCAGGCAATGCTGATAAGTGTTCTGAGGTCCAGACTTTGAGAAACCCGCCAGTAAGTGGAACCATTCAGAAGAGAAAAGCTCTATGGCAGTGGAATGTGAACTGAGTAATATAAACCCAACCGAGCTGTAATTAATTCCCTATAATTCACAAATCTAGCAAATTAAAAAGCTGAGTAAGGGCTTCCCTGGTGGTGCAGTGGTTGAGAGTCCACCTGACGATGCAGGGGACACGGGTTCGTGCCCTGGTCCGGGAAGATCCCACGTGCCACGGAGCGGCTGGGCCCGTGAGCCATGGCCGCTGAGCCTGCGCTCCGCAACGGGAGAGGCCTCAACAGTGAGAGGCCCGCGTACCACAAAAAAAAAAAAAAAAAAAAAAAAAGCTGAGTAAGGGTAGAGGGATTTACCAGCACTGCCTTCTTAACCCCCATTACAGGAGATTTGAGTTTGCCTTAATCTAGTTATTTGGGGAAAACATGAACCTAAGCAGAATTTTACTACCAATATTAGGGATAAGCATTAAGAAAAAGGAAATTGCTAGTCAACTGCAAAAAAGAAAATTAGCTAAGAGAGACAAACATTTCAGGGAACTAACTTGCTACCACTCATTTTATGCCCTATTTCACAATGCTTAGTATCTGAACAATCCACAGGGTTCCAAAGTACATCAAAAATTTGTTCATTTCCTCTCTTACTCAGGCAGAATAATAATAGCGTTTTGTGAAGGTAACATGTGTCTCAGCAATTTCAATAGATAACATTCTTAGATAAAGAAATAGACTTTAAAAAAAAGTTGTATCAGAAATGCTCCTTACTGGAGCTACTTAAAGAAGTAAAAAAAAAAAAAAAAAAAAAAAAAAAAAGCTGAGTAAGAGTAGAGGGATTTACCAGCACTGCCTTCTTAACCCCCATTACAGGAGATTTGAGTTTGCCTTAATCTAGTTATTTGGGGAAAACATGAACCTAAGCAGAATTTTACTACCAATATTAGGGATAAGCATTAAGAAAAAGGAAATTGCTAGTCAACTGCAAAAAAGAAAATTAGCTAAGAGAGACAAACATTTCAGGGAACTAACTTGCTACCACTCATTTTATGCCCTATTTCACAATGCTTAGTATCTGAACAATCCACAGGGTTCCAAAGTACATCAAAAATTTGTTCATTTCCTCTCTTACTCAGGCAGAATAATAATAGCGTTTTGTGAAGGTAACATGTGTCTCAGCAATTTCAATAGATAACATTCTTAGATAAAGAAATAGACTTTAAAAAAAAGTTGTATCAGAAATGCTCCTTACTGGAGCTACTTAAAGAAGTTTTAAATAGTTTTTAAACCATCACTAAATTAGTGTCCCTCATTTCTCAATTTAGATTACCTAAAGTTTCTGGGTTCTTTACAAACCTCCTACAGAAAGAACCCAATATTTTAAAATGGTTTTTTCTTTAGGAATAAGCAAACAACCATCAAAACAACATAAATGTTTCAAGTAAACTATTAAAAATTTGAGAACAAAAACACATAGTATTTTGTTCTCAGTGACAGGTAGAAATCATAACTTTGGGGGGCGTTTAAGCTTCTGCACCTTAAGTCATCTAAAAATAAAGGTATCCCAACAAATACATTCCTCCTATTTCAGAGGTTAAGAGTAGCACTATATAAACCAGCTGGCCTGCTGGATCCATGGCCCCAGTTCCTTCCCTCAGATCCTGTCCACCACATAATCCATGAGATCTCTGAGCCTGGTCTTCATCCTTTCAAAGGGATTAGTAAAACTGCCTCCCCGTTGACAGAATTGAAATTTTCCAGATGCATTTTTTGGTATGGTATTTGTTTTTATTATCTATACTTTTTATTGTACTTGTTTTTATTATCTGTACGTTCCGACCACGGAAACATTAAGAGTAGGATGCCAGCATATAAGCACAAAGAAACGCATCTGTCCGGAGTCTGCATGTATTTAAAATTTCAGGCTGGTGCTGCCTTCAGAATAGCACGGATGATGGCATAGTTCTAAAGGAAACTTTCATATTAAGAGGCCATCAAAAATCTCCATAGCCTTCAACTCAACACAGAAGCCGCTAATTTATTTCTTCAAAAGCAACGCCTTTAGTCTGAATCACAACAAAAGATGTCTATAGGAAATATAATCTACGAAGTTGCCTTCTAATCCAAAGGCAAACAAGGAGTAAAGGAAGGCGCAACCCATTCCTCGTTGGTTTCCTTTTCCTGGGGATTCTGATTACATTTCCTCGTTCAAGCAAGAGCCGGTAATTGTGCCTTCGGTCCACACCGTAAAGCCGTGTCTGTGCGTAAAGAAAGGAAAGGGAACGGCAGACACCGGGGACGCGCTCCCACTGAAAGGAGAGCCGCTTTCCGTTAAATACCATCAGAGACAGCCCCAGCAGGAGGACTCAGGGCCAAACGGCATTGACTGTCCTTCACTGACAGGGATTTTGAAGGCACAGGAGAGAGAAAAAGGGATGAGCCGGGGACTCAAGGCCGGGGGAGAAAGGCGGGAGGCGCGACGCCGCTGCCCGCGAGCTCCGGATCCCCGGGAGGCTGGCGGGGAAGCGAGGCTTGGCCAGCCCGCCAGGCTCAGGCGGCCGAGGGCAGCGAGGTCAGCCCTGGAAGGACCGACCGCCCCACGTCCCCCCTGAGGAAGGAGGGACCCCGCTCGCCGGCCACGGCTGCAGACGCCCATTCAACCCGAAGCCCGTCCCGTAGCCGCCACCCCCTCAGTCCGCCGCGGAGCCCTGGCCTCCCGGCGCCCTCCAGCCGGCCGCCCCACCGCAGCCCCCGGGAGAATAGGAAGGACGAGGCACAGGGTCTGCGGGTGCCGCGCCTCCCGACCGTGCGGCAAAGGGTGAAGGGCGCCCGGAGGGACGCGCACCGGCCCGGGGAACGGGCGCCCCAGGCGGCCATCGCGCCGACCCCCGCGCCGACCCCCGCCCCTGCCGCCTTCCCGGTCCAGGCCGCCGCGGTCCAGCCCGCTCCTCACCTCATCTCCAGGCGGGTCCACGCTGCCGCCCCAGGGACAAATCAGTGCAGCTCACTCGCAGCGGGAGGGAACGCAGGAGCCGCAGCTCTGCACACCATCCCCGCCCGCCCGTCTCTCCGTACGTCCCGGAGCCCGCTCGGGATTCTCCCTTGCGAGCCGCCGTACTACGGAGCAACCAAGCTGCGCTCCCTCCCCTCTCCTCCGCTCTTCTCTACCTCCTTCGCTCCCTCGCTCCCGCCTATCTCCTCATCTCCCTGAGCTGCCTCCCCTGCTCCCATCCACCCCTCCATCTCCGCCCCCTGGTGGGTGGGGACAAAAGAATCTACCAATCGGAAGAAGGGGCCTAACCTCCTCACCGCCCCTACCTCTAGCCCCGCCCACCGCGGGGAACCAAAGGAGGGGCAGCTGAAAAAAATGAAAGAGGACGGAGTGACAGCCGAATAAACCAATCAGCAAGTGCAAAGGGGGCGTGACCTGGGCTCTCCTTCCTCCCCACCCCCTTTCCAGAAGGCGTAACTAGAGACGTCAGGTCTGGGATATTCCTGACGGGGCTTAGGCATATTTTGTTCCACGATTTCGGTGCATTTCTCCGTTGCCGTGCGAGGCGAGACACTAGGTAGGATGCATTCAACTAACTAACGGAAAGTGTTAAAGGAAAGAACAATGTGGAGGCAAAAGGGGGGCGGGGCACAGTCCAAAGAAGATGATGGGGATACGGTTGGAATGAGGAAGGGTGTGGTCTTTAACTGATATTTGCATAAAACTGAACCCTTCGGCAACTAGGACTTCGCGCATTTATTGGTAGCCCCTAGTGCATCGCCTTAGAGCATGCCGGGAGATGTAGTTCCATGTTCGGTTGCTATGGCGTTCCCTACAGCCTTGGGGAGTCCGAGAGCCTCCGAGACTGACGAGCGGCCTGGCCAATGGGAACAGCCCCTGGCCCAGAGGGGGCGGGCCCTCTGCAGAAGGACTCGAAGGTGGCTGTGGTGAAGGTGCAGGCCGTTGGAGCCGCTCCGAGGCAGGTGAGTGCCGAGAAACGCGCTGCGTGTCTCGGGCAACCGGGCCTTGGGGGAGAGAGCGGAAGACTCCCCGGCGAACCGTCGAGCCCTGGGGCGGATGGTGGTTACCGTCCTCAGATCTCTCGGGCCCAGGCCTCGCTTAGCTGAGGCCGCTGAGGGGCGGGTAAGACTTGAATTGACTGACGATTTCCTGGTCCTTACAGGTTTGGATGGTAGAGTTTACCTCAGTTTGTATCTCTCTCCACATTTATGGAGGCAGAAGTCTGGAAGTTCCCTTCCACTGAATCTCCCAGGTTGGATTTCTCCCCTTCCTGCATCTTTTTGTTCCTCTACTTGGAGTTTCTTTTTCTTTCTATCTTACTCCTTCCCTACCGCCGCTTTCTCCTCCACTTTTCTTTTTCGGTGAGCACTTACTTAAAGCCAGGGTATTCGCATTTATGTAACTGTAGGGCCAGGTTTGTCCTCCAGAGTAAGCTCAACAGAGGAACACTGGAGCAGTGCGTGAAAACCACCTCAGAATCATACTGAAGCGCAGATGCTGATTGTGCAGGTCTGGGCGGTCCTGAGAATCTGCAGTTTGACAAGCTCGCCATCAGCTCTGAGTGCAGATTTAATGAGAGCCACGTTTAAAAAAAAAGAAAAGAAACATGAAATTAATTTTAAAGTTTCATTTAACCCAGGATGTCTAAAATATTGCCATTTCGGGATTTCCCTGGCCGTCCAGTGGTTAGGACTCCGAGGTCTCACTGCCAAGGGCCCCGGTTCCATCCCTGGTCTGGGGAACTAAGATCCCACAAGCCGCGCAGTGTGGCCAAAGATAAAAAATAAAATATTATCGTTTAGATACATAATCAGATATTTTAAAATCGAGATATTCTGCATTCTTTTTCTTCATATTGTCTTCGAAATCTGATGTGCATCTTACACTAACAGCACATCTCGATTCTGACTAGGCACAGTTCAAGGGCTTCTTGGTGGCTGGTGGCACAGATCTAGATGATGTCATAGCCTACGGCCAAAATTAAAAGGTGTTAAAACTCAAGTTGCTCTGGACAGAACCCCTCGCTGCTCTGTGAGATGGGCTTTGGAACTCTTGATATTTTACAGGTTCTCTGCTCAGTTTACAGAAATAATAGTAAAAACAGTCAACATTTATTGAGCACTTACTGTGTGCCAGGTATTGTACTGAAGGCTTTGCATGTATTTTTTTAAGCCTTACAGTACCCCTCTGAGGTAACTACTGTTATTATTCCTGTTTTATAGGTATGGAATCTAAGGCCCAGAAGGTTAAAATTACGTAGCCCAAGTCATACAGTGAATAAGTAGGAAAGCCAGGATTCAGGGTAGGGTCAGTTATGACTTCTCAATCGTATCCATCAATCACTGCAGTGTATAATTATTACCTTTTATCACTAATTTCAACTTATTGATGCCTCTACTCTAGGTGGCAGAGGATGAGACATTCAGATTTGAAAGAGAAGGTTTACCATACAAGGCAAAGTTGCCTGTCAGTTGCAGTGAAATATTTTGGTAGTTTTACAACTCTCTGTGCTGTGCATTCAAAATCACAGCTCTAGATTGAAGAAAAGTGCACAAAACCTCAAGGAGATATATAGGCCTTTGAACCAGTACTATACCCTGGACAGTAATGTGTCTCGGTTCAATTGTGTACCTCCTTGAAGGAGGAAAAAGGGAAGGCTTGGGAATTCTTAAAGTGTTTCACTATGGAATCACAGTGTTTTGGGGGTTTGTTTTTGGTGAAATCTTTTTTTAATTGATAAAAATGTTTTCTTGCTCCTGTGAACTTCACATAGAATAGTTCAAAGACAGCTTTATTTATGATTTTTCTAGACCCAATAAACAGTATACGTTGAGCTAATGACAGTTTTATGAGTAGAAAAGCAAAAACACACATATCCACATAATGCTAAAATGTAGTATTTTGCAAAATAATTTTCTTTTTTTATACATTATAATAAAGATGACATCTCGTGTATTATTTTCCCTTGATTGTGAATTTATTAGTAAATATTTAATCAAAATTACAGTTCCTAGTTTGCATCTGAAGTAAGAAATGATTTAAAATCCTATAGTGATTTAGAAAACTAAGTGTTGACAAACTGCAATAATGTTAGTCTGTGGAGAAGAACATCCCTTGAGTCAGTTGGAGAAGAGGGAGAATGTATGAGAGATATAGGGAGGATCCCTCAATTGCTTATCTTCCTCATCACCTGCACTGTCCCAGTGTCACATGATTAAGCCAGCAGGAAGGGATGACTGTCATTCATGCCACCATTGGCTCCACCGTTCCCCAGTAGTACAATATGGGAAAATACGATTCTAATTCAGAAATATAAATGAAAGTTAAGTTTCTGTCGTTCTAGATCTTACTGTATTAAATAGCCCTACATCAAATAGAAACTGTAACAAAAATTTCTAATCTTTCAATTAATAACCATCCCACTTCCCCAATCAACCCACTACCCACCCCCCAGCAGTACTAGCAAGGGGGTCCTACTAGTAAGAATTCTTAAGTGAAAAGGTATTTTGTAAATCAACAAATAACAATAGTTAAGCTCTCTTGGAGGCAGGAGAATTAATCAGAAATTCTTTTGCGATTCAGAAGAGGTCATTGCTGAAGCCACTTGTTGCATATATAGGCAACAATTTGACATATCCAATCAAATGCCTCTTGTTGTTGCTTCCACCTAAATCCCATATCAAAAAAACTTTTCCTTTCCTAATTCTTCACCTATCTTTAGATTTCAGGTTGTGTGAGTTGTAAAGATTATGCGTCACTTGTATAAATTCAATTGAGTATGTCTTGATAATGTTCATATAAATCTAGATTCTCAGAAGAGACTTTGTTATGGTCATCTCATCCCCCGACCCCCTCAACTGATGCTTGAATCTCCTTTATGATGCCACTGTAAATGTGTATCCAGCCTCTAGTTTAAATCCATCTAGTAAGAGGGACCATTGCAACTTCATAAATTTTCCTAAGTTTTAAATTATATACCTAAAATGTGAAATAAAAAGTTCTTATAGGGGCTTCCCTGATGGTGCAGTGGTTGAGAGTCCGCCTGCCGATGTGGGGGACACGGGTTCGTGCCCCCGGTCCGGGAGGATCCCACATGCTGCGGAGCGGCTGGGCCCGTGAGCCATGGCTGCTGAGCCTGAGTGTCCGGAGCCTGTGCTCTGCAGCGGGAGAGGCTACAACAGTGAGAGGCCCGCGTACCGCAAAAAAAAAAAAAGTTCTTATAATACATGTTATTAGCTAGAAATGCTTTCCAGGTTTAGCTAGGTGTGAGCCACTATCACAGTGTCTCCTATGCCCATCTTGTAACAGACCCAGGAGAACAGTACAGTGTGTAGCCAAACACCTTTGTATTCATTGCTTATGTAAAGTGTCCTTAAAATATACGGGGTTCTAGAGACTGTTGCCTGCACGATGTAGAGATATGCCTGCCTCTTTAAGAAGCAGAGCTGGCCTATCTAGTTAGGACTGCCAGTCTCCTCCACAACCTGCAAAGTATGGTATTTGAACCAAACCTCCATTAGTTACTTGGATTATGCTGACCATATGTTTTATGGGTACATGATTTGACATACTTCTTTCTCTGATATGTGGATATGTATGAAAAGTCCCACAGATGGGTAAGAACATTGTTAAAACTTAGTATTGTCACCTCTTCAATATAACTGATGATTTACCTCTAACAGTCCAGCTAGTATCATAATGCTGTACACTAGGCCCAGCATGATGGGCCAACATTTCGGAGTTGACTTCAACTGTTTTTTTTGGCAGCCTAGCTGCTTGACAGTGTATCTGTGCTTTCCTTAAAATATAAATTAGGGTGGGTTAGAAGCATTAAAACTGATTCCCGGGCTTCCCTGGTGGCGCAGTGGTTGAGAGTCCGCCTGCCGATGCAGGGAACAGGGGTTCGTGCCCCGGTCCAGGAAGATCCCACATGCCGCGGAGCGGCTGGGCCCGTGAGCCATGGCCGCTGAGCCTGCGCGTCCGGAGGCTGTGCTCCGCAACGGGAGAGGCCACAGCAGTGAGAGGCCCGCATACCGCAAAAAAAACAAACAAAACTGAATCCCGAACCTGAAGTGGCCACCAAACTGTAAAGTTTGTGTTGAGGAAAAATGGAAAATTGAGCATATAAGAAGAGTTTGGACTTTCAGGCTTAAGTTGTTCATAGAGTAACAGGTGTATTGGATGAAGGAAAGAAAGGAAGCCATTCAGCAGCCTGTGGCCATAGCCCAGGCCTGAGGCATTGCAGTGTTAGCCCATCGCTTGTGCTAACAAATAAAATGAGCAGGTAAGCCAGGACATTATAAAGGAAAAGGAAGCCTTATGGTTGATAACTTAACGCAGAGGAAGGAATTATGATAGATTCTAAAATATCCTCTATGACTGAAGTTTGGTACAGCAAAATCTTGTTTGGGGGAAAAAAACGAGTCTAGTTTTATGTCCATTGATTTTGAGGTTGATCTGATACTCAGAACACTTTTGGTCTGAAAGTATAGATAAGGAATGATCTGTAGAGGTTTTATTTACAGTTATTAATAGATGAGCTCCTTGGTGCATAGTGTAGCAGGGGAACAGCAAGTGGAATTCATGTTGTTATAACTAAGATGAAACCATTTGAAATTTCTTCCCATTGATTTTTTTTTTAGAAATTCCTTAAAAGATTAGTATTTTCTTTAACTACTTTCTTGGTGTTATTTATGGTAAATGTTTAATTTATGCAAATTCCTTATTCCGCTTTGTACCAAAAATTATTTAAAATAGAGGTCTTAATGTTTGTTTTTCCAAATTTTTAATATGTTGCCATTATAAAAATTTAAAGTATTACAACCATAATCTTCAATTTTTGGACTTATGCAAATATATTTAAAATCAGAGGTACGTGAAAAACTTTAAAATCTTTATGCTTTTTACATCAGCCTATATTTTTAAACAGATTTATTTTTATTTAAAAGTTTTACGTAGCACTTTTTTTTTTTTTTTTTTTTTTTTTTTGCGGTATGCGGGCCTCTCACTGTTGTGGCCTCTCCCGTTCTGGATCACAGGCTCCGGACGCGCAGGCTCAGCGGTCATGGCTCACGGGCCCAGCCGCTCCACAGCATGTGAGATCTTCCCGGACCGGGGCACGAACCTGTGTCCCCTGCATCGTCAGGCGGACTCTCAACCACTGCACCACCAGGGAGGCCCCGTAGCACTTTTTTGATAAAGGAAAGCTTGCAGTAGAATATATAATTTTAAGATTGCATAACATTCATCCTTCGAAATGGCATGATAAATAGTATGCATTTAGTTTATATTTTTATTTTATGAGGTGTGGTCAGTTATTTTATTTTCTGTATTCAAATATCTTTACATTCAATAAAAATTTTGTTAAATAATGGACTAAGTGTTCCATTTAATCTGGACCAGTGCCTAAGAAACTTAGTGGGACTTGAATATCATCTATTCTACCATTTTCTCCCTGTTAAGAACTTAGTATTGGGGCTTCCCTGGTGGTACAGTGGTTAAGAATCCACCTGCCAATGCAGGAGACACGGGTTTGAGCCCTGGTCTGGGAAGATCCCACATGCCGTGGAGCGACTAAGCCCGTGCGCCACAACTACTGAGCCTGTGCTCTAGAGCCTGAAAGCCACAATTGCTGAGCCTGCCTGCCACAGCTACTGAAGCCTGTGTGCCTAGAGCACATGCTCTGCAACAAGAGAAGCCACCGCAATGAGAAGCCCATGCACCGCAACGAAGAGTAGCCCCACTCGCTGCAACTAGAGAAAGCCCTTGTGCAGCAACGAAGACCCAACGCAGCCTAAATAAGTTAATTAATTAATTAATTAATTATTTTTTAAAAAAGAACTTAGTACTGGGGTTGCAAAACAAGTAATAGTTCCTCAATTTTCTTCTGGCCGCTTTTGTAAAAACACTTCTCTTTCTTCACTTTGTAACTTTGAGGGTTTTTTTTTGCTCCCACATGTTTCCTTATTGGACCAACTAAACATTACTTTTTTCTACCAGTGAGATTGATTGTAACCTAATTTAGAGGAACTATTTAGGACGATCAGACCAAAAATACTGGCAGTATTATGTATATAACAGTTGTCTTAAGGGACACTAGGGGTTCACACAAACAGCTTCCAGCGTCTTTGAAACTGGAGGTGCATACAGTATGAGATCCATGTGACTGCTGATCTGGGAGACATGCCATATGTTCTCAGATGTAATGGGCAGGGAAGACAGTGGCTTCCAGAATTACAAAGGGAGACACTTTGAAATCCAGGTGTTGATGTGTAATTATTTCATTTCTCAAAAAGGCAACTCCAGTAGCTCCAGACTGAGTAGGAGCAGAGGTTTATTTACTTCGTAATAAAGAATATTGATTCTTCGAAGCAATAGCTGGGAAAACCCACTAGTTAGTGAGTGAATAAAGCAAGGCTTTGTTTGTTAGTATGTAACAATGAAATCTAGAAGCATGGGACAGATGGGGTAGATTGCAAGTCACTGGGAGGTGATTTCAGATAGGGAGTAGGACTTGAGCTTTACTTCACAGAATCTGTAGTGTGAGTACTGCGCAGTCTCAGAGAGCAGGCAGTCCCTGGAGCCCTGAGACAGCGGTGGCCATATGGTGTGAAGTCATGCTGACTAGATCAGACAGGGTATGTGTTGGAAAAATGGGGGGAGTAAGGTAGACTAGGGACAGTGGGTATGCATCTTAGACAGCCTTGACAACTAGGCAGAAGAGCTTAGATTTCTATAAAAGGGAATGCATAGCTGCTGTTCTGTGCTTAGTTTCTTCCCCTCTCCCCTCCACCCCAGCAAACACATTGATGTATGTACACGCGCACACACACACCCCAGAGGGCTTCTGTAACCAGAGGACTAGACTTAATTTAATCTTCCTACCTGGCTCTTCTTTTCTTTATATACTTTGTTGATAGGTGCTACATACATAATTTCTATAAATGTCTGGAATGTGTACTCATTTCTCTTAGTTCCAGCATTTGATTATTACCTTCTAGAAAGTAGCAACCATTACTGAACTGCTCAGTAAAAATCCACTGTACAGATCCATTAGATCCACTAAGATTCTGCTTGCAGGGCCGGCTTCATGAGCATGGGACCTATGCAGTCACAATGGACCTCACACTCAGAAGGGACTCAGGCTTGGTTTAAATGCTTGGCTGTCACCATCTTGAAATTTTAATAATTTCTGGACAAGTTTCCCCACATTTTCATTTTTCAGTGAGCCTTACAAGTTGGGTTGCTAGTTCTGTCAACAAGCACTTAATTATCAATCCTAAACTAAAGGAGATAGGATTCTAGTTTTAAGTGATACATCTAACGTTAGCAGCTCAATAGAAAACCATTAAATATAATGGTTAAGAAAAACGACTTTGGAGTTGTTAGCACCTGATTTGTCTCAGCTGTAGCCCAGCGGGTGCTATGAGACCCCAGGTATGTGCCTTAGCCTCTGTAAGTCTCAGTTTGCTCATCCATAAAATAAATTCAATAATACTGTACTACTTTCACCAAAAAATATGTACAAGAATGTTCTTAGGATAATTTGTAAAAGCCTTAACTGGAAACAGTCAAATGTCTATCTTTAGTGGAATGGATAATAGTAATTTATTCATACCGTATAACAATGGTATGAATGGTGTGAATGGAATACCATATAACAATGAGAATGAATGAGATAAATACGACAGGCAACAGCATGAGTGAAATTCATAACACTGAGAGAAAGAAACTAAACATAAAAGAGCATTATTTCATTTATGTAAAGTAAAAAACAGACAAAACTAACCTGCTCTTAAAACTCGGATATTGAGTGTCCTTAGGAGGGAAAAGTAGTGACTAGAAGGGGAACCAGGGAGCTTCTGGAGTTCTAGTGATGTGTTTCCTGCTATGACATGGCCACATTCACTTTGTAAAATTCAGCAAGCTATACACTTAGGATCTGTGAACTTTTCTCTGTGTATTTTTTTTAGTTAATTTTTTTTGGTAAGTTTTCCTTTGCTTGTTTGTTTGGGTTTTTGGCGGCACCACGTAGCATATGGGATCTTAGTTCCCTGACCAGGGATCGAACCTGCACCCCCTGCATTGGAAGCATGGAGTCTTAACCACTGGACTTCCAGGGAAGTCCTTCTATGTGTATTTTATACAGTACTTCTATAAAATTTACATTTAAAAAATAGTCTTGTCATACAATTACTATGAAAATTAAAGAAACGGCTGTGAATCCTTAGAGATGCTTCAAGAAGTCTGCAGAATACAGGTTTAAATACTTCCATTAAATGGCTTATAAACTGATACAGAGGATTAGGGGTACAATTTCAATGAGTGTCTTGATTGTCCACTTTTTCCTTTTTTAATGGTCTTTTTTAAGACTTTGAAAGCCCTTTCAGTGACACCTTTGGTTATTAAAATTGAGCCCTCTGGCCTGCATAAGGTTTTTTTTTATTTTTTCAAGTACATCTCAAAATTTTTATTGAACAGTAAAGTGAAGTTAAGCACATGCTCACCTTTGTGTGAAAGGTTGAACTATAAGCCCATTCTCAAATGCGTACCAGAGATTGCTGCATATTATCTTGTTTGATTGCTTTCAAGAACTATTACCTGAATTTGTTTGAAGACAACACTTAGAGTTGTCATTTTATCCTTTGCCAGCACTATTTTTCAATTTTTACTTTAATTTGATCTGGAAGACGTTTTGTTGATTAGTTTATTTCATGTATATTTTTTCTTTTTTTTGTTTTTAGGTGACTATGAAAGGCTTATATTTTCAACAGAGTTCTACAAGTGAAGAAATAACATTTGTGTTCCAAGAAAGGGTAAGAAAAATTGTTTAATCATTAAATGAAACAAAATAGTGTATTTTCCATATGTGACAGACCCAGTTTTAAATGGCCTGTTACAGATTATTTTGAGTTGAACTAAATGAGTGAAAATTACTTAAGTAAAACCCTATAAATTAATCTTATGTGAAAACAGTGGTCCATATTGTGGTATAACTATATTTTTTAAAAGAGTTGCTACAAAAGAGTTTTTAGTTCCTCAGGGTGGTGGCATAAAAGATATTAGGAAAACAAAACAACTTCAGTAGTCTTATGTGTTGCAGAATTAACCCAGTTTATTCTGAATACCACAGTTAAGTGAGTTTTCAGATTGTAGGCATATTTCAGAAAATACTTTCTCTCATATTGGGAAATGAAAGAGGTGGAAAAGCATTGTTTTTCACACTAACTTCTGAGCTGTGTGAAGTTACCTCATTCACTAAGCCTTAAATGGTTTCCAGTTTTTTACCACTTTAAGCATAGATAGTAGAATTTTCATGCATTGGTGATTAAAAGGTTTGTGGCAGGTCAGAGTCATTATCACACTGTAAATTTAGGGATGAAAACTAAGTGCTGTATGTATTTCATAGTGCCTGTATATTTCATAGTAGTAATAAGAATTTCCGGCTCATGAACACAATCCAGTTTTTCTGTGTTATCTTTCTACAACTCCAAAATCATTTAAGTTAGGAGTCTAAACCTCAGACAGCTTGGTTTCTACCATTGGGTCAGGATGAAATGTCTAAGAGTTTTGATTGGCTCTCAGGAGCAATCATCACCAGCTTCACACAATCGTGAGTAAAATCCACAAATTCATCGATATTGTTGAATATATTCGTGTTATCACCAAATATTATCAAATCTGAGTTTTAAAAAGGGATAGCCCAGAGTACTGTGTTCATATCAAATTAAACACAGTGATCCCTTTGATAGAACACAGGAGGCACTGTGCAAGTAGCTGTTCTAGCCAACTTTTGATCTAATATTAGGGCATATCAGGGGTTGAAGAAAGCATTTTAATTATTGGTGTCATTGGTGGATGACATTGAGTACCTGAGTCTGAAATATCTTTGCCTTTAAAGTTATATCTAGCTGTCGAATATGAGGAATAATTAAGTTCCATTAAATTTGTATTTTGACCCCAGAGTGCCATGGGGCATGCTGAAATGTCCAAAAAGATGTTAAATAAGGCAGAGATTAATAAATGACACTAATGAACTTTGTTTATAGCATTAAAAAAATTCCATAATCAGTACGGTGTATATATTATGTGTATGTGTTTAAGGCTATCCCTGGATGAAGGTTTGATGCTTTGAGATTATTTAAATTAAAATGAGGTACAGTGTTTGTTGCTCTACTTTGTTATCCTGTGTTCATTGCCTACACATATATCCCTGTCAGTATCTTAAGTACCTTTTTAAAATATGTACTCTAACTAAGGCTTTTTAAAATTTTTACCCCCAAATTCCTTATATTTTTTTGTATTATATACTATAGGATAATTGCTTGTACCTTTTCCAGTTAAGTTAGTTGTAAGATTTGGAGTCTGTTTGATTTTGTTCAATTATGTGTGAAAATTTTTGCGACATGAAGGCATATTCTCAAAGGAATGTGTAATTATTTTATTATTTGGTTCTAGGAAAGTCTTCCTGTTACAGAGGATAACTATGTGAAGCTTCAAGTTAAAGCTTGTGCTCTGAGCCAGATAAATACAAAGGTATAAATACAAAGGTATTGGTGTTTTTATTTTGGCCAAAAGTCAAATGAGAGTTTCACAATATATTTAGCATACAAAAATTATAATAATAACAACTGACTTCTGAGTATGAAGAAATTATCATTCTTAGAAGAATAGAACAGCTAGGAAAAAGATTAAATGTTCACTTGTGTATTTCTGTATTAAGGTAAATTATTAGCCTAATTGAAGTCATGCATTTTTATATTATTATATGAAAATATTTTATAAACTCCTTTACATTGTGAAAAGCTGAGAATTTATAATTACTAAGGCCTATAATCAAGGAAGAAGTGACTGTTTAAATATAGTAAAAATAGAAACTAGAAACCTAAAATTAATTTATTAAGTCTCTAGTCTGTAGATATTTCTAGTCAATGTCTTGATAGGGTTCATATTCTTCTTGTCATTTCTCTTTGTCTCTCTCTCTCATACACCACCTCACACCACCCCACAGTAATCTTCCATTATTGACCATGAAGTACATGGAAAGTCTTCAAATGGTAAATAAATAAAGTATGATTAAATGTGCCATGATAGATAGAGCAGGCCCATTTACTCAGTTTTATAAAGATGAATACTATGGTTTTATTGGACCCTTAACTTATTGGCTTATAATGTCAGCATAACTTCTAGGGATCTAAAAGTTTTCTTCAGTAAAGTCACATTTAGGGAAACTACAGAACAAAGGTATAGGCTTCCACTGGGCGATTCTGTAACATGAGCATGACTTGAGAAGTGAATTAGTGAGATGCCCTGAAGTCCTTTCACTGGGAATAATCTACTGTTCCTTATCTGGAGAGATCTGTGTTCAGCCCTTCCAAGATGTTCTTTTTAAAACTACAAAAAATCCATTGAAATGCTGGTCTAGGAAATGATCTCCATGTCTAACAGAAAGAAATGGTAAATTACAGTGAAATAAATTTGATTTTACAACAACTATTAATCATAATGATTATGAAAACTGTAGGAATGTGAGAAGATGCTTATGGTAAGTGAAGGAGAGCAGGGTGTAATTGCCATAACCATGATTTTAGCTCTGCATAAAAAATAAACACTGTAAAACACCGAGTATTTCTGTAAGAATGTTATGTGAACATCTTAGGAAAAGGGTAAAGTTCCACATTGAGAAAGAGACTTTTCTGGCAATGAAGTATGTATAGGAGATCAAAGAATTGAAAAATAAGGGAAATATACAAGAAAATTATTACAATTTCTTTTTACTTACTGTTCCTAAAATACTAACATATCTACAAATATGTTCAGCATCTCTAGTATTATTATAAAAGTATAGTAACTTTTATACTTTTAGAAAAGTATAAAAGGAGCTTAAGCTACAGGCTTATCTATGTACACTCTTATCACTTTAAAAATCAAATGCTGAATGTGGTCAGTATCTAACAACATACTAATCTCTCAAAAACAAATAATTTGGACTTCCCTGGTAGTCAGTGGTTAAGAATCCTCCCACCAGTGCAGGGGACATGGGTTCGATCCCTGGTCCGGGAAGATTCCCACATGCCGCAGACATACACCACCTCACACCACCCCACAGTAATCTTCCATTATTGACCATGAAGTACATGGAAAGTCTTCAAATGGTAAATAAATAAAGTATGATTAAATGTGCCATGATAGATAGAGCAGGCCCATTTACTCAGTTTTATAAAGATGAATACTATGGTTTTATTGGACCCTTAACTTATTGGCTTATAATGTCAGCATAACTTCTAGGGATCTAAAAGTTTTCTTCAGTAAAGTCACATTTAGGGAAACTACAGAACAAAGGTATAGGCTTCCACTGGGCGATTCTGTAACATGAGCATGACTTGAGAAGTGAATTAGTGAGATGCCCTGAAGTCCTTTCACTGGGAATAATCTACTGTTCCTTATCTGGAGAGATCTGTGTTCAGCCCTTCCAAGATGTTCTTTTTAAAACTACAAAAAATCCATTGAAATGCTGGTCTAGGAAATGATCTCCATGTCTAACAGAAAGAAATGGTAAATTACAGTGAAATAAATTTGATTTTACAACAACTATTAATCATAATGATTATGAAAACTGTAGGAATGTGAGAAGATGCTTATGGTAAGTGAAGGAGAGCAGGGTGTAATTGCCATAACCATGATTTTAGCTCTGCATAAAAAATAAACACTGTAAAACACCGAGTATTTCTGTAAGAATGTTATGTGAACATCTTAGGAAAAGGGTAAAGTTCCACATTGAGAAAGAGACTTTTCTGGCAATGAAGTATGTATAGGAGATCAAAGAATTGAAAAATAAGGGAAATATACAAGAAAATTATTACAATTTCTTTTTACTTACTGTTCCTAAAATACTAACATATCTACAAATATGTTCAGCATCTCTAGTATTATTATAAAAGTATAGTAACTTTTATACTTTTAGAAAAGTATAAAAGGAGCTTAAGCTACAGGCTTATCTATGTACACTCTTATCACTTTAAAAATCAAATGCTGAATGTGGTCAGTATCTAACAACATACTAATCTCTCAAAAACAAATAATTTGGACTTCCCTGGTAGTCAGTGGTTAAGAATCCTCCCACCAGTGCAGGGGACATGGGTTCGATCCCTGGTCCGGGAAGATTCCCACATGCCGCAGACCAACTAAGCCCGTGCGCCACAACTACTGAGCCTGCGCTCTAGAGCCCGTGAGCCACAACTACTGAGCCCACCTGCCACAACTACTGAAGCCCGTGCACCTAGAGCCCGTGGCTCCACAATAAGAGAAGCCATCACAATGAGAAGCCCGCGCACCGCAATGAAGAGTAGCCCCCACTCACCACAACTAGAGAAAGCCTGCACACACCAACAAAGACCCAGTGCAGCCAAAAATAAATTAATTAAATAAACAAATGAAAAATAAATAAATAAATAATTTATCCTTTAAAAGAAGAAACTCCGGCCTGAGATTATGTCGCAGTTTCCCTGTGTATATCCATCACTACTTCTCACCTACTCCCTAGCCCAAGGCTTGTGAGAAACACGCAAACCCACCCCACCCAAATGAGGTGACTGGTACAAGTGTTTAGCCAACTGAGAATTGTTCTGGCTATAATTTCCCTTCATATTTGGCAGAATAAAGATGTTAAAGTATGTTGATGGTGGTTTGAATGGTAATACTCATACCTAAGCCCTAACGTCCACTAATTCCTCAGCAAACTTGGTTTCCTACTCTATAGAGGAACCTGTTTTGTGAAGTTACTTGCTTTATGTCTTGACGCCAAAAATGGAGTCATATTTGCTTTTTATGTGGTTTGGTTTTTGCTCCTGCTTTCCTCATGTATGAAAAGAGTTTCGGATTTATTCTTGACAATAAATTCAAGCCTTTGTCATTATTTAGCTTCTAACGGAAATGAAGATGGAGAAGGATTTCTTTCCTGTTGGGAGAGAAGTTGCTGGAATTGTGTTAGATGGTAAGTTTATAGATATAAGTTTCTGTATTCCTTTTCTAAGGTAAAAGAAATTAAATGGTAGCTAATTGGTTTACTGACACATAAAATTATACACACTTCTTCAAATACAAAAGTTAATTATGCAGAAGTGTTTTCCCTTTTTTTAATTAAAAAGAAAACTAGAACGATATTGGTATTTTATAATTGAAGAGCTTATTACAGTTTAGTAAATATTTAGAGATTATGTATTTAAATCCATGAGTAATCACATTGAATAGAATGACCAGTATTATCCTTTTTATGGTATTTGCAGAGCAGCATAAATTACTTGTGTAAGTTGGCTTTGGGCCAAAATTTATATAATGGTCAGTAACTACATTTACATTAAATTTTTAAAGTATGCCTAAAATGGAGTATTTAAAAGGTAAACAGTTTGCTCATCTGAAATTGCTTCTGGGGAGAAATAACCAGTAACATTTTATGATTGCCTTAAATAAAGAAAAGTTTTAGTAAATAATGGTCTTAACACGCAGAACAGTAAGCCTAAGTACTTGAAATAATTTCTGAATAAACGTAGTGTTCATATTTTCTGCTAATAGTTCATGATCAATCAGTTTATGGTTGCTCTTCTTGCATATGTGAGTGGATGAATGAGCATTATCATGTGGGTTAGACTATTTGAATTTCACCTGTAAATTTAATCTATAATACATCTGATACTCTTAATGTAGTCTTCTAACATAACTAAATCATAATTTTATTCCCTCTCCTTTCTTCTGCTTGGATTGTACGAAAATAAAAATAAGAATTATAATAGCCAGAAGATGATCAATTATTCATTCATTCATTTATTTATTCATCATTTAATGAGCACTTGAAAAGTGCTTGGAATGTGAAGATAAATAAGACAGTCCCTGCCCTCCAAGAGTTCACAATCTAGGGGAGAGGCAGACAAACACGTATAGGCAGATTCATTCTGAAAGCTCCAAGGAGAGCCGCCCAACCAGCCAGCAGAAACAGGAAAGGCCTCTTGGAGTAAGTTAGCCAGACAGTAAGGGGTGGGCAGGAGGAGAATTCTTCTCCAAGAATCACGCTCAACAGAGTAGATAGCATGAGCAAAGATGCGGAAGCAGGTAATAAGGTGCTGTATGTAAGAATTATGGAGTTCGGTGTTACTAGAGCAAAATTAAGTTCTGGGCATGAGTCATAGGCAAGGAACTTGGCAGAAAAAAACCACTGTGTCAAGAAAATTCTCCTTCAGAGATCAAAAATCTCAAAAATCAAAAATCTCCTTCAGATTCTCCTTCAGAGAATAAAAGATATTGAACAGAATCTTTTCATGATGATAGGAACACTGATTCCTTCCCCCGCAAAAAATGAGACAAGAGGGTAGGCAAGGGCCAGACTCATGATGAGCCTCCTATCTCAGATTGGGTTGTAGAGAGAGTATTAGAGTGGCCATAAGAAGGGTGGATTTGAAGCAAACCAGGCTGTAGGCAAGAGGACTGTTTGGGTAGTAGACCAACAGGCAAGAAACGGCATGAGGCTTCCCTGGTGGCGCAGTGGTTAAGAATCCGCCTGCCAGTGCAGAGGACACAGGTTTGAGCCCTGGTCCGGGAAGATCCCACATGTTACGGAGCAACAAAGCCCGTGAGCCACAGCTACTGAGCCTGCACTCTAGAGCCCGCATGCCACAAATACTGAGCCCACATGCCACAAATAGTGAAGCCCGCGCGCCTAGAGCCCGTGCTCCGCAACAAGAGAAGCCATTGCAATGAGAAGCCCACGCACCACAACGAATAGTGGCCCCTGCTTGCCGCACCTAGAGAAAGCCCACGCGCAGCAACGAAGACCCAGTGCAGCCAAAAATAAATAATTAATTAAAAACAAAAAATGACAAAGTCCATAACGTAGACAGTGGCGGCAGAGGTAGTGAATGTATTCAAGAAATAGTAAAGCCAGCAGAACTTAATAATTGACTGGAACAGGGAAATTAAAAACAGGTAAAAGCAGGAAATGATTTACAAGATTCTGGTTACATTCAAAAGTTCTCAGCTTATAGGTTGTGTTTGAAACTATAGAAGGGTGATGAGTTCATCCAGGGAGAGAGTTGAAATGAAGGAGACACAGCATGGAACCCTTGGCAATGCCACTGTTTGAAGGACAATTAAGAGGACTATGAAGGAAGCCAAGAAAAAAGGATCAGGGTGACTT
This sequence comes from Lipotes vexillifer, assembly GCF_000442215.2. Taxonomy (NCBI): domain Eukaryota; kingdom Metazoa; phylum Chordata; class Mammalia; order Artiodactyla; family Lipotidae; genus Lipotes; species Lipotes vexillifer. The sequence continues at coordinate 251,145 of NW_006797023.1, read as the reverse complement.
CAGGTAGACAAGAATCCTCAGCAGGAGGGAAAAGGAAAAGTACAGAAGCCAAAATTATTGGGGGATAATGGCACAGAAGAGATCCAAAGATGCAGCAAACTGGGGCCCTTTTGCAGACAGAGCCAGCCTGAGGCGCCGCTTCCAAATTTCAGGCTCTACCTTACTTCACTGCTGCACCTCAGTTTCCTTGTCTGTTAAATAGGAGTAATAATAGGTACTTAATGGGTATGCCATGAAGATTAAATGTGATAACATGGTAAAATGCTGGGCACAAGTAGGGCTTCATCGAGGTTTGGGTTTTTTCCTCCCATTTCCTTTTGTAACTTTTTGAAACAAAAATATTCTAAAGAATTGACTGATGGTGTAGGGCTTTTCTCTACACACAAAGAGAAAATGTAACCATCACTTCTGTATGGTCCCCAAAATTTCTTGGCACCATTCGGAACTTATTTCCATAATCCCAAATCAAAGTAGTTTATATGTGATTCTAACCAGAATTCCCATTGTATGTCAGAGATTTTACAACTCAAACAATGACAGATTGGACGAGCCTCAGGAGGGGTGGAACCCAGTGTATCCAGTGTCATCATCATAAGATCTGTGGAGTGGATTATTTTCCTTTATTCCTTCATCCTTAGCTGAACAGAGAGACATCCTGCTCCACGGTGTCAACAGCCACATGGCCCAGATATTGTAGAGAATCCAGATTTGAGATGTTCTTTCCTACTGTCCTTACAGACTATCAAAATGTCCTAGAAGTTCTTGACTTTTTCTCTGAGTTAGTGACTTTTTATTAATCCATGGCTTTTAAAATTTAATTGTTCAGTTATATTTAATAACCTCAAAATAATGATTATTAATTTTCTCCACTCTTTAGTTGGAAGCAAGGTATCATTCTTTCAACCAGGTGATGAAGTGGCTGGTAAGTTATAGGTCCTAGTCCTATTTCAAGTCCTCTGTCTTACTGTTGTTTCTTTTCCTTTTTTTCTATACAATTGCTGATGCTTAGTGTGACCTTGCTTCATATACAAGTACTTACCTAAGTTTTGGAATTTACTCTCAAATATCCACTGATGAAGAGAATTGGGAGTTTGATCACAATAGCAGAACATTTAAAACTTTTCAATATTTGTAGATATGATAGAAAGATGATCATAGTTGTTACTGTCCCTGGTGCAGCCCTTCACTGGCAGGAACCTGGTCTACAGTTAGACTGAAGACTCCAGAGAAAAGAAAAGTCACAGTCCATCAGCTTGAAGACTACTGACTGACTTGGCTACATAGAAGCTCTTCTCTCCACATCTGACTTGAATTGTACAGAGCTGCTCCCTTACTACCCTCGTAAAACTAAAAATTTACTGGAGACATTTAATTTATTGGTTTTCTTTTTTAATCCATAGTTAATACCATTTTGCAAAAATATATATTTATACTTGTGTCCTAGACATTCAGACAAATATAAAGTATGTGTTTAGTAGTAGTCTTTGAAATTGCCATTTCTCTGTAGAAAATATTCATAGGAAAATATTCATATAGACTTAGAAAATGTATAGCTTTACAGCATGCTTGAAGCTAAGAATAAATTTATAGGAAAGTTTTCATCAGCTTTTAACACAATTGCCTTTGACTTGGGTATTTTCTTTGAGAATTTATTATTTCTATCTTATCTTTATTATCTGCCCAAGAAGTCAGTGACATTGTATTATTCAAGATCCTGGGGCTTCCCTGGTGGCACAGTGGTTGAGAGTCCGCCTGCCGATTGCAGGGAACACGGGTTCGTGCCCTGGTCCGGGAAGATCCCACATGCCGCGGAGCGGCTGGGCCCGTGAGCCATGGCCGCTGAGCCTGCGCATCCGGAGCCTGTGCTCCGCAACGGGAGAGGCCACAACAGTGAGAGGCCTGCGTACCGCAAAACAAAACAAAACAAAAGATCCTTTTTGTAAGAGACCAAAAGTAAAATCAGATTAGCTCAGGGGAAAATGGGATTTTATTGGAAGCATACCTCACTATCCTATAGAACCAAACTCTGGGAAGGGAGCCGTAAATCAGGGACAAGTTTAATGAGGAGCACAGATGCCCCCAGGACTCTGACTTTGTTCTGTACATCAGCCATCGTCTTTATCATCACTCAGAGGTGAAAGAAGAGGAAGAAAAAGAAAGAGGTAGTGCAGGTGTTACAGTGTTCATATCAGAAAATAAACTACTTCCCTTCCTTGTTTCTGAAATCTCTCCCTTCTCCACACTAGGACTGGAACCTTCCTCAGAATTCCACTGAGGAAAATTTAGACTCATGCTTACTGGCATCTCATTAGGAGTGAATTCATTTTTGGATTGTGTCCCTAAAGTTTCTCGTTTTAATTTTCAGGAATTTTACCCCTGGATTCTGAAGACCCTGGACTTTGTGAAGCTGTTCGAGTACATGAGCATTACTTGGGTATGTGGTAGTCCAGTGTTTTGGAACTCACGTAAGCCCTATTTCACAGATGTGTGTGGTTTTTAGTAACAGTATGATTTATTTGCATCTGCTGTGAGTGTACCTAGGAAATGACTATCGGGTGGTCATATGACTAATTCTAGCTTATATTTTGTATCCATAAAATTCATTTTCAAGCTAAACAGTATTTAGACCTTTAAGTTTCCCTTACACTGCTCATGGTAAGAGGTTTGAAAAGCCATTTTGTCCTTGGCTCTGAAATTATATCACTAATCAGAATTTTTTACTTCTTATTCTTGGTTATTAATTGAAATTTTTAAATGTATAAAATCTAGGCAATACATATAGAGTCTGAGTCAGGAAAGACTCAAAAACACTTATTCTTGTTTCTGTTGCTAATATCTTTTGACCAGTATTCAATGTAACTTAAATGTTAATTTAAAATTTTTCTTACAGTAATTTACTTCTTAAATATTTAAATTTAAATGAATAAATGTATCACAGACACTCTTCATGAAACCATAGTGAAAAGATGCTGCATCTCCTTAGTAATCAGGGGAAAGCAAATTAAAACCATTTAGAGATACCATTATGCATCCATGAGACTGACAGTTACAAAGTTTGACCATCCCAAGTGTTGGCAAGGATGTGGAGCAGTAGAACCTTTTATACACTGGGAGTGTAAATTAGTACAAATGCATTAGAAAATAACTTAGCATGATCTAATAAAGGTAATGATGTGTTAACACCTCAGACCTAGTAATTCCACTGGTACTTTCATACACCAGAGAAGCTTGATGTGTACCAGTAGCACATGCACAAGAGTTCATAGTAGCATTGTTTGTAATTGTGGAATAAAAAGAGAAACAGCCCAAATGTTCTTCATGGGAAAATGGATAACTAAAGATATTTCTAATTAACTCATCAGTGAAAATGAATAAATAACAGTCAAACATATCAAGACGGATGAACCTCACAAACTGTGCTGAGTGAAAAAAGCAAGTTGCAGAAGGATACGAACAGTGTGATACCATTTTATTTCTATGAAGTTCAAAAACATACAAAGTTTAATTAAGCATGTGTTATTTAAGGATATAAGGAACAGGTAGGGATGAAAAGTCATGTGGAAGTTACCTTTGTGGGCAAGGCACGAGGATGTGATCAGAGTAGATCCACGGAACTACAGTGGCACTGCCAGTCGGCTCTTCCTTATGCTGGAATTCATGTTGTTCTTCATATCTTATCTATAGGTTATCATACATTCTTTTGTGTTCTTGAACTATTTTATTAAAATTTTTCCTAAGTTCTTTCTTGAATGATACAAATGCTAATCAGACCATATGAGCCAATTTGGATTTTGGACTATTAAAAATAGTAAATTTGTACATTTGAGTCTATATAGTAACTTGAACGAGGCTAGGAAATCTTTGGCATTTCATTTTTGAAATTATAAATTGTTAAGTAATTTATATTTAAATTAATGACATTTACTATGTCTAAAATTTCCAAGTAATACCATCTCGTTTTATTAAAAATTAATTTTTTATTAAATTTTATTCATTCATTCATTCATTTATTTATTTATTGAATGCGTTGGGTCTTCATTGCTGCGCGCAGGCTTTCTCTAGTTGGGGCGAGCGGAGGCTACTCTTTGTTTCGGTGCGCAGGCTTCTCATTGCGGTGGCTTCTCTTGTTGCAGAGCACGGGCTCTAGGCACACAGGCTGCAGTAGTTGTGGCACGCAGGCTCAGTAGTTGTGGCTCGCGGGCTCTAGAGCGCAGGCTCAGTAGTTGTGGTGCATGGGCTTAGTTGCTCTGCGGCATGTGGGATCTTCCTGGACCAGGGCTTGAACCCGTGTCCCCTGCATTGGCAGGAGGATTCCTAACCACTTTGCCACCAGGGAAGTCCCTTAAAAATTAACTTTAAAAGACAGTTTTCCAGAAATCTGAGGCCTGTGCTTACTTATATATATATTAAGCCTACATATGGAGCAAACTATGTGTCTTCCTTTGAAAGATAAAGCTCACTTCCAAATACCATGCAGTGAAAGTCTCTGATCCATGACTATTTTGATATAATGCAGTTTGACAATTGAGGACGGCTGCTGTCTCTTTTATGGGAAGCTCTACTATTTTTAATCCCAGAATTTCCTTGGGCCCTTTTTTTAAAAATATTTATTTATTTATTTATTTTTGGCTACATCAGGTCTTAGTTGTGGCTCGTGGGATCTTTTGTTGCGTTGCGCAGACTCCTCTCTAGTTGTGGCGTGTGGGCTTCTCTCTAGTTGTGGCATGCAGGCTCAGTTGTTGCGGCATTTGGGCTTAGTTGACCCGCGGCATGTGGGATCTTAGTTCCTCGACCAGGGATTGAACCTGCGTCCCCTGCGTTGGAAGGCAGATTCTTAACCAGTGGACCACCAGGGAAGTCCCCCTTGGGCCCTTATTGTCCCTGTTCTTTTGAGAACCTTGTAAATATGGAGTCAACTAAAACCTTTAGTTTGGATTCCTAGGCTTGAGTTTTGATAAAGTAAACTAAATTAAATTGTTATAGAAAGTCAACGGTTGAAAAAACAAACCAAGAATTAAAAAGATCCATTTCTTTAAGCATTGCTGAACAATGGAGGATTATAAGATGGACCAGAAGAAGAACAGCAAACTGGAACATCAGAATTTTCTAGCTATAAAGCTTAATCTGAGACAAGAGAACCACACAAGTGACCTTTTATTTTCCTACAAATCAGGAGGATTATAGTCCCAAAATCCACCAACATATACAGAGAAAGCAACTCTATTGATAGATATTCCTTGAGAAGGGAAACACAACAAAGTGTTTCTTTAAAAGAAGTACTTTAAGAATGACCACTAACACCTGAAACATTGTAAATCAACTATGCTTCAAATTTAAAAAAAGAAGAATGACCACTCACTGTGTGACCTTTAGGCAAGACCCGGGCACATTTTACTTTGTCTATAAACAAGCATGCCAAACTAGATAACCTCTAATCTCTGCTGTAGCTCTAACATTCTATGAAAGAGAAAATAATTTCAGTATGTCCCCTGAAAATTTGCAGGGAGAAATAATTTAGTTCCTGTTATAATTATAATTTAGTTCCTGAAATAATTTAGTTCATGACTGTGTTTTAGTTTCTGTTAATTATTTGATGATTTTTTAAATTAAAAGCTCACAACTCAGTCACCTTCTAGTAAGTCAGTTCTTTTACCAAACCAAAGAACCAGGCTCCAAACAACTCCCAAAAGATGTCTTATTAATCTTGTTTCAGAATATTGAGGACAAAGGTAAAAAGTTGAGTAATTCTTCCAGATCTTTTGTGCTTTCAGTTCTCAAGCCATTCTGATTTTATTTTTCATACAAACAGCTCATGCAGCTCAATGTCAAAAAAACACAATCAAAAAATGGGCAGAAGATCTAAATAGACATTTCTCCAAAGAAGACATACAGGTAGCCGAAAAGCACATGAAAATATGTTCAACATGGCTAACTATTAGAGAAATGCAAATCAAAACTACAATGAGGTATCACTTCACACTGGTCAGAATGGCCATCATCAGAAAGTCTATAAACAATAAATGCTGGAGAGGGTGTGGAGAAAAGGGAATCCTCCTACACTGTTGGTGGGAATGTAAATTGGTACAACCAGCATGGAGAACAATATGGAGGTTCCTTAAAAACTAAAAATAGAAATACCATATGATCTAGCAATCCCACTCCTGGGCATAATCTGGAGAAAACCATAATTCAAAAAGATACATGCACCCCAATGTTCATTGAAGCACTATTTACAATAGCCAAGACATGGAAGCAACCTAAATGTCCATCGACAGAGGAATGGATAAAGAAGGTGTGATACATATGTACAATGGAATATTACTCAGCCATAAAAAAGAAGGAAATAATGCCATTTGCAGCAACATGGATGGACCTAGAGATAATCATACTAAGTGAAGTCAGTCAGACAGAGAAAGACAAATATCATATGATGTCACTTATATGTGGAATCTAAAAAAATGATACAAATGAGCTTATTTACAAAACAGAAACAGACTCACAGGCTTAGAAAACAAACTTATGGTTACCAAAGAGGAAATTTGGGGGGCAGATAAACTGGGAGTTTCGGATTAACATATACACACTACTGTTGATACATAAAAAGTAGATGATCAACGGAGACCTACTGTATAGCACAGGGAACTCTACTCAGTATTCTTTGGTGACCTATATGGGAAAAGAATTTGAAAAAGAATGGATATATGTATATGTATAACTGGATCACTTTGCTGTACACCTGAAACAAGCACAATGTTGTGAGTAAACTATATTCCAATATAAAATAAAAGTTAAATTTTTAAAAAATTGGCACACATTTTCAGCATTATTCCTTTGGACCTGAGGTAGAAAGAATTGAAATTGTAATTCTTGGGCTCTGACATACTGTTGTTATTGATCCATACATGGCTCTCTTCTATTTATTTTCTTAGTTTTTATGACGTAGTAAACACTTGTGTACCACCTAACACAAAAGCAAGGATCTCAAGGTTAAACCATGTCCATGCCAACCATGTAATTTTAAAGCCTCTGCAATCTTAAATGTAGTTTTCTTACTGTTAGAATTTTTAAGCACTGAATTTTTTATTTCCTAATGAAAGTGTAGGTAGTCCTAATTCTTATGATGAAAGATGTTCCCAAAAAAGTCCATATAAATAAATTTTACACAGATTGAACATGCACTGTTAGAGTAGATGGGCTTTAAAGTCACACTTTGAAACTTGTGGCCTCAGACAAATTAATTACCCTGAACCCCATTTCATAATCAGTAAAAGTGGGAAAATAGCTATCTTGAGTTTGGTAAGGAATAAAGTACTGTGTGAGATATCCCCTGTTTTACTCTTTTAATGCCTTGCTCGTCTGTCTGAACATTTTCATCATGTGCTTGGATGTTTTGCTTCCCCACTAGATGGCACTAATTAGTTGGTAAATTCAGTGCTGACTGGCCATGCTAACCCATCTGAATCTATTGACATAAGAGGAAAAATAGTCCTGGTAAAGACTACAGAAAGTGTTATAAACTTGATTGTAGGTCAAATGAGAAAGTATTGCCTATACTGTGAAAAAAATCACATTCAGTGTACACCATAAAAACAATACAAATTAAATAAACATATTAAAGAGCAGCTTAATGGTCAGAAAATAAAAAGCTAATATGGCTTAAATTACAGTATATTAGGAGTTTGCATTTTGTTCCAAGTGCAATAGAAAGCCACTGATGAATTTTAAACACAGAAGTGTTAGGATGTCATTTATGTTTTTAAAAGATCATTCTGACACTTCTGTTTTTCAAAGACACCACTAAAGAGATTGAAAAGAGAAGCCATAAATTTGAAAATAATTACAACACATAAACAAGCAAATGACTCATCTAGAATATATTAAGAATTTTTACAAATCAATAAGAAAAAGTCAACAATAGAAAATTTGATAGAACACTTGAACAGTCACTTCACAAAGGGAATTCCATATGGCCAACGAACACGGAAAGGTACTCAACTTCATTAGTAGTCAGAGGAAAGCAAATTATCAATAAAATCACATGTAAGAAACCATTACACATCCATATGATGGGCAAAAATGTATAACACCAGGGTTGACAAGGATGTTCACAACAGCAGCTGTGGGAGAGTAAATTCATACAGCCACTTTGGAAATATAAAGTCAAAGGTAATATACCCTGGAGCTGGGATTTACATTCCTCAGTAAATATCCTGGAGAAAAACCTGTGTACCAGTGTAAGAGTAACTTTTATACAAGAGCATTCTTAGTTAAGAATGCTTAACTACCAAAAATGGGGAAAAACACAAATATTCCTTGACTGGAGAGTGGATAACCAATCCATTCTATGAAATTGGATGTTGCCCTAAGACATCAAAAATGGAAGCACTGGGCTTCCCTGGTGGCGCAGTGGTTGAGAGTCCGCCTGCCGATGCAGGGGACACGGATTCGTGCCCCGGTCCGGGAAGATCCCACATGCCGCGGAGCGGCTGGGCCCGTGAGCCATGGCCACTGCGCCTGCGCGTCCGGAGCCTGTGCTCCGCAACGGGAGAGGCCGCAACAGTGAGAGGCCCACGTACTGCAAAAAAACAAAACAAAAAAACAAACAAACAAAGTTTCTGGCCGGAGAGGCGAGGCTGTTGGCGTGAGGGCTGTGTCCTCTCTCTCAACCAGGATGGTGGTTACTTCATATTTATTCATCCAGCTGTACTTTATTTCGTGTACTTTTCTGCATACATTTTACTTTAACAATAAAATGTTTAAAAAATAAACACACACACACACACACACACACACTCCTATGCTGAAAGTGGAGTATGCATGGGTAAGAATGGAAGCAGAGAAACTAATGTAGGTGAGAGATACTAGAAATAGGCTTGGACCAGGGCTATGGTGGGAGCAGAGATGGAGGGAAACAGATTCAGGAAGCAGGTCTAACGGGACATGCTAACAGATTGTTTGCTCTTTTTCTTTGTGATAGTTCACAAACCAGAAAAAGTTACGTGGACAGAAGCCGCTGGAACCATTCGGGATGGAGTACGAGTCTATACAGCTCTGCATTATCTTTCTCATCTCTCTCCTGGAAAGTCAGTGCTGATAATGGACGGAGCGAGTGTAGGTGCTAATGGTTTTGTTAAGAAACAGACCAAAATACAAATAAACTTAGGGAATTGAGAAATGGGCCAACCATTTGCTAATATAATTTGTTGCCAGTTAGCTTATTCACTGATACATTTACCAAACTCCCATTTTCTAAAATAAGCAGCTTTTATCAAGGAGATAAAAGTTAGCATTACTGTGTTTAGTTTCTTTTTACTTTGAATCTGCTAGTACTTTAAAAAAGCAGACAAGCCATTTTTATTCATGTCTGTTACACAAAGCCTGAAATAGCTCATAGTCTTTGAAGCCAGACCCCAGGACTCCCTGCCAATTTTGTATCATATCCCTCATACTTACACTTATGTGATTAAGGTGTTGCATTTATAGATAGATCACACAAGCTCAAAACTGTGCTAATTTAAACATATTACATACATCTTCAAAATATAGTTCAAGATACTAAAAGAGATTACATAAAATATAATTATAATCGAAAAATGTCACAGAACTTGGGGTGATTTTATAGTTTTATTTTCTAACTGGCTGTTGATGAAAATGCTTTTTCCCCTGCTTTTCATTGAAAAAAAGGCATAACGGTCTTCAGCATTGGCTTCATCCTTATGTCCTACATCAGGATAGTAGTGTTTCCCTGAACTTACTCCACAGGTCAGCAAAAGGATGGAACTTCTGGAGTTGAGGTTGCTGGACTTGCATATGTATTGATATTATATAATTAGCTTAGTACATTATGCTGGCAAGGCCCTTAATGGCCCATTTTTCTCATTCCAAGGCCGTGTTCTGAATTCGGCCTCTGTCCTTGAAATTGTGTGCTGCTTGCAGTCAGACTGGCTGAGAGCCTGTGGCACACATAGCTTTTCCACCACCCCTCTTGAGGAAGAGTGTGTCAAATGTTTCCACTTCTAAACTTATCCGTATTTTTTTCTTTTTCTATCAGACAACATTTTAAAATATACTGAGGTAGCACTAAACTATTACAGTTTATTAAACGGCCTATAAAATGAATTAGATACGGCCTCTGCCCTATATCTATAACACCATTGTGTATTTGTTTCCACACAGGCACTTGGGACAATAGCTATTCAGTTGGCACACCATAGAGGAGCCAAAGTGATTTCAACAGCGTGCAGCCTTGAAGACAAGCAGTGTCTTGAAAGATGTAGGCCTTCTATAGGTGGGTAATAGTACTCAACACAGACTTTAAAACATAAAATTTTGAAGAGATATCACCTTAAAAACTGCACTTGTAAAACAAACTGCAGGGCTTTCCTGGTGGCACAGTGGTTGAGAGTCTGCCTGCCGATGCAGGGGACACAGGTTCGTGCCCCGGTCCAGGAAGATCCCACATGCCATGGAGCGGCTGGGCCCGTGAGCCATGGCCCTTGGGCCTGCGCGTCCGGAGCCTATGCTCCGCAACGGGAGAGGCCACAACAGTGAGAGGCCTGCGTACCGCAAAAAAAAAAAAAAAAACAACGAACTGCAAAATGCCAAATGCATGTCATTTAAAAGATGCACTTAGTGTCTGTGCTAAGTCCAAGTTTACATAAGTTATAGTTTAAATTTTAATGATTTGTTTCTTAAACCTACATTTTTCAGTGTTTTTTCTTCTTTGCCTCATTGTTACCAACTCACCCAAGTTTGAATTAGGTGAACTTTGACACAGTTGAGAAACACCTGATGCCTCTTTGGTTTTAGTCAATAAATCAATATATTTTTGCATCACCTTTTATGTTTCTCAACCTCTTTTACCCAGTGATAGGCCTCTAAAGTTGTCTGTTTCCTGTGATACACTAGGAAGGGAGATGAGCCACTTACACAGAAACCTAGGTCAGATATAGTTTAGGATAATAAATAGGACATGGTAGAGGCTGGGGAGCTCTTGAAAAGATTGAACATATACGAACAGCGATGAATATGGAAAGGAGAAAGAAAATAGAGATTGAAAAAATGAAAAAGAAGAGAAGAAAGATAGGAATGGAATTTTACAGACTGGAGTTAACTGAATTAATGTTGGAGTTTAACAGATAAAGAGCAAAGAAGATGAGCAGAGTGTAAGTGAAGGGCAGGCAGGAAGGAAAGTAAGGTTCATTGAGTGTTAATATGGATGATAGTTCCTTAAATCCTCAACAACCCAGTGTCAACTAACTGGGAAACAGCATCTCAGAATTTAGCTTGTCCAAGGATGTACCACTAGATGTACCACTAGGCCTGGAATGGAATTTGAACCCAAGCCTGCCTAATAGTAAAGGCTGTGTTATTTCCATAGTTATGTTATGCTTCTGGCAGAGATAACCAAGAAGTGGAAGGAAGGTTAAAACAGGGGCTGGAGAAAGGAGGAAAATAAGAAAAAAAAGGAAGAAGAGAGATTGAAAATGGAAGGGGTGGGTAGCATAAATAGTATTGTTGAAGGGAGCAGTTTCCTCTTGGTTAACCCTGCCCTTCTGAGGTGCTTCAGCCCCTTTTCCCTCGAGTGCCCCCACCCTCACCTCCATCCCCCGAGACTTCGGTCACTACTGGACAACACCTCCAATCTGAGAATCTCTGAGAGGAATTCTCTTTACTGAGAAGGTGTTAAAAGATACAAAAATGAAATATAAACATGTGTCTTCATTTGCCAATTCAAATTGAGATTTTTCTTTAGTTCTCTCACTGGCTTGTTGTATTAACACATTAAAGCAACCAGTTAAAATTAGTTTAATTTTTACTAACCCTGCTTAAAATAATCCTGGGTTTATTTTCACCTTTGGGATTTTTTTTTTGTTTTGGAGGGCAAAGTTGGGAGATGTGGGTGTGGGCTGGGATTTCTATGATTGAGAAAGGTTAAAACGGCCTCTAACAGAGAAGTACCAAATCACATAAATATATCTTTGTACTTTTTAGCTCTAAGCTCTATTAAATCTGAATATACTTAAGAAATTGCTTAATCTTTCTGTCCACATCTTCATATATATGTACCTCTGTGGTTTAGAGATTCTCAGTTCTGGCAAAATATCCTTTAGCTGTAAAGAACAATCCTCTATGTCAACAGACCAACGTTGGGACACATTATCCACAAAATGCTCATATTTTTATTTTATTGAATATACCAGTTCCTTCATTTAAATTGATCCTTAGCAATACTGGTTAGATGAGAAGAAGTATAATTTGATTCAGTAATTGCTTCAACCATTTAATTCATTTCAGAGAAGAAATATTTATTTGCTTTTCTTTCTCTTCTTCTCTGAGTTGTGTTGATCACACACAGATTGCCTGACTTCCTGTCCTTTACAGCCCGAGTGATCGATGTGTCCAATGGGAAAGCCCAGGTTGCTGAAAGCTGTTTAGAAGAAACAGGTGGCCTTGGAGTAGATATTGTCCTAGATGCTGGAGGTGGGTACTTTACTAAATCAGTGGTCTCTGTAGCTTTTTTATTGTGATGGGTGAATTCCTGGGAAAATAATATATAACCAGGAAATAATTATTTATATATTATTAAATTGATGTGTAGGGTTTTTTTAGTTTCGAACTTTTCCATTTAAATTGGCGCTTCTTCATTTTATTCCCATTGTAAGCACTGTCTGGAAGAGAGAACATGCTTGCCTTTTAAAGTGTAGGCATTGGACTTTAAGTATCTGTACAAGAAATCTGCAGACATGATCTCCTCAGTGGTTCCTAGATTAGTTCGGGTCTCAGCCAGTTGCTTAATTAGTCAGTTCTGAGGCTGCCCTCTATTGGATGGTAGACTTCTGCAGTCCTTGTTTGGAAAGTGCACAGGATTTTGTTACATTTTCACCTTGCTTGAACTTCTGTAGTTTAACCAATATCTACTTAACACCTAATCTTTACACTCTTAGGTAGTGCCATCACACCTAAAGAACAGGTTTCACAAGCCTGCAAAGGGATTCTGTTTATACTTTGTTAGAATTTATCTTCTATCCTAAGAATCGTAATGAATACAGCTATGACCATATGTATTCCTTTTTAGCCAGTATTTTCAAGATTCGAAATTAACTCAGAAAAATCTTTCAGTGGAAGTGAATGTATACTTCATTAACTTTTCAAATGGACATTTCAATAATTATGTCAAAATATGACTGTCTTTTGTTTGTTTGTTTGTTTGGCTACATTGGGTCTTTGTTGCTGCACGTGGCTTTTTCTAGTTGCAGCAAGCCGGGGCTACTCTTGATTGCAGTGCGTGGGCTTCTCATTGTGGTGGCTTCTCTTGTTATGGAGCATGGTCTCTAAGCGTGTGGGCTTCAGTAGTTGTGGCACCCGGGCTCAGTAGTTGTGGCTCACAGGCTTTAGAGCGCAGGCTCAGTAGTTGTGGCACACGGGCTTAGTTGCTCCACGGAATGTTGGATCTTCCCGGACCAGGGCTCAAACCTGTGTCCCCTGAATTGTCAGGTGGATTCTTAACCACTGCGCCACCAGGGAAGTCCCAGTATGACTATCTTGAATCTGAGTTCCTTACTCAGAAGTCAACTTTTCCCAAAGTATTAAGCTATCAATGTTATGATTGAAACTATCAGACTTAGTTATGTGCTATGTTATCTTGCCTGATTTTCAAATTAAAATAGACTTTTTATCTTTAGTTATATCACTTATAATTAAATCTAAAGTGTATGACCAGTTTCAATGCAAAAAATATATTTTCAGTGTCTGAATACAAAATGCTTCCTTGTTACTACATTAAAAAGTAAAGAGAACTAGTTTGAAGAATAAATTTTTATCAGATTACTATAAAATACATTTTCTCTCTCTCTCCCTCTCTCTCTTTAAACAATTCCTTTGTAAGTGAGATTATATAGTAAAGATGATGAACCAGCTGTAAAATTGCAACTACTACCACATAAACATGATATCATCACCCTTCTTGGTGTTGGAGGCCACTGGGTAACGACAGAAGAAAACCTGCAGGTATTATCAGAAACAATAAAGCATTACTGATACACCAAAAGGATGCAATTAACAAAGAATAATGCCTAAGTCTTTTAGCAAGGTGTGGCTAAATTTGTATAAATTCTGAATTATATCCTATTTTTAAAGAAATGTAGCTTTTTTTTTTTAACTTTTAGCTGTTGGCCAAATGTTGAAATATAGTGCTTAGCAGAGGAGTTCATTTAACTTTTATTTAGTGGTTTGGAAGTAGTGACATGAATTTTTTAATAGTGTTTCAAATAAGATTTTTTTCCTTAGTAACAAACATTCTTGTTGACATATACTTAAAATATTTCTACATAAAATTATGACAATTTCCTAATTATTCAAATGAGAATTTACTATGTGTGTGTGTGTGTGTGTGTGTTTGTGTGTGTGTGTATACACATTGTCTTCCGAAGTTACATTTCTCAACAAAATTCAATTCAAATATTTTTATCATGGTTGATATGCAAATACCATAATTCTCACGTACCAGTCTTCACCAATTTTCCAACTTCCTCATGAAGATGACTGGTGAGTAACAACGAGAAATCTCTCTCTCTCACACACCCCCGCACACATATACCTACTACCGCTTCATCACCTCTAGATCGGCCTTGCATTTGACCTTGCTGTTTCATCATTTTGGACAATGCATTAGAAAAGAAAACATTATAGTATACATATTATTATTAAAGTTTGTGTGCTGATTATTTGTGATTTGGGTATTATTTAATTTGTGTAAAAGCTTTTCTGGCTGAAGATACCAATCATTCTTCTGCTATTAAACTCACAGTAACTGATCATTCTTTGTGCATTCTATCCAAGCTGGATCCTCCAGATAGCCACTGCCTTTTCCTCAAGGGAGCGACGGTGGCTTTCCTTAATGATGAAGTTTGGAATTTGTCAAATGTACAACAGGGAAAATATCTTTATATCCTTTTTTTCTACTGACTTGAGTTTCTGGCTTGAAATTTACCTTGTGTTCTCATCATTAAGTTCTTTAATAATAATAATAATAATTAATAATAGCAACTAACTTTCATTGAACATGCCAAACAATGTTCCCAGTGCTTTATAGGTATTAATTTATTTAAATATTAAAACAGCCCTGTGAAAGTTAAGTACTACATTATCCCTGTGTCACAGGTAAAGAAACTGAAGGATAGAAAGGTTAGTACATGCCTAAGGATGTAGCTAGCAAGTGGCAGGACAGGAATCACACACAGGCAGTCTTGCTCATTTCTGAATGAGAAACTATAGAATACATGGAAGAGTTTGCTTCGTTTTTAACCTGGCATTATGGAAATTACAGATCACTTTGACAGGCTGCATCTTTACTCCTATGGTGGTGCCATTGCATTAAACATTTCAGAATAGTTATCAAAATTAAGAGTTTGTGGGGTGATTTTTTGTTTTTTGGGGAGTTTTTTTTGGCTGCGCGGCTTGTGGGATCTTGGTTCCCTGAGCAGGAATTGAACCCGCCTCCCCTGCATTGGAAGGGCAGAGTCTTAACCACTGGACCACCAGGGAAGTCCCATGTGGGGTGTTTTTAAGAATATCAATACTAGGAAATCTTCATCAAATGTAGATGGGTTTGATTTTTTTAAATGGAAGTGATTCAGTAACAAATCTAGTGAATGAAATCGATCATTCCATTTTGGTAAAAGTAATGAAAAGTTTTCTTGAGAATATGAGAGCAGTTCCAAAAGAAAGGTCCAAACCTCTTTAGAGCAGGGTCAACTTAAGAATAAACGTTTTATTTCTAAGACGCCTGTTTTAAAGGCAGCTGTACTTGGCAAAAACTTTAATATATTGGATACAAAATAAGTTCTCATTACTTAATAGAATATAATTGTGCGTGAAGAAAGAGACTTGCACAACCGTATGTTTGCCTCACTGAATATCATTCTTTATTTTTATTAAATGTGCATTGTTACATATGCGTGATGTGTACAAAGGCCAGCCTCCTCTAAGAGCAATGGCAGAGCTTTCAAATAGATGAATAATAATTAGTATACTGCATATGTTGAGTTTTAAAGAGTACACATTTCAAAACCAGAACGTCCCCTTAATGTAGTGAATGTATGTGTTTAATGTATTTCTGATTAAATATTTTCATATTAAATTTGGAAAATAAACTTAAGTTTTAACTTTCTAAAAGAATTCTTTAAATTTCAACTTTAAATAATGACACATTCAATAACATTGTAATTATCAAGAATACCATGGGATGTTAATGACAGAGACCATGTATTAAAAGTAACATGTTAGTATGTTTTGAATCTTTCATGTCAGAAGGTAGCCTGGCTGCTATGCCTGCGTTACTTAATAACTTAAATCTCTCAACTGCTCCCCTTTCTCCCCACCATGAGATTTTAACCTATTTGACAAATCCATGGACCATACTGAAACGTGACATGTTCATATGAAATGTTAAATTTCCTGAATCAGACTTCAGTCCTCACTTGTGCACACCCCCTTCAGTTGCATCACACATGAGCCAGTTGCTGCTTGTGATTTAACATAGCAGTCTCCTTCCAATTGTGTGATTATATGCCATAAATAATTCTCCTGTACTAGCAGTTATATAGACTCTCAGTTCTAATAATTTCAAGTAAATGACTAGAGTTTTAAATTTTACCCTGCTTTTTAATTCTTAGTGGCATATATTACACACACAGATTATTAACTTTCCTGCATATGTATTTATTAGCTGGTTTAATAAATAAATGTGCACCCAAAGTAAGAGAGATAAGTGCTAAAATTGTTTTTAACTAAAAATAACATAAGTGGCGCTAAAATGAAACCCTGACCCCATTCTGTTACCATCCATTTGGGATAACAGTAGTCATTACTTACGACAGGCATTAGGTTTCTTTCATCTCTTGTCCTTAGAAGTTTAGGCTCTATTATGTCACCACCTCTCTCAAATCAGTTCCCCCATTTTCCTGTTTTAGAGGTAAACATGACAGCTTACAGAATTTCTATTAAAAAAAAAAATAGGTGACCTGCCTAGTACCTTCTGCTTATCAAATGGTTTTATTTACTCCTCTCTCCTTTATGTTGCCACCTTAACAGTCTTTCCAGCTACGTATCTTAAAAGATGTGATGGAGAAGTTATCAACTGGTGTTTTTAGGTATGCTAAATGACCAAATCATTGTTCTTGTTTATTTTTCTATTCTCCAGGAGATAAAATGGGCATTCCCATTTTTGTTTCAGCTTTCTCAGTACACTTCTTGCCTCCATATTTTATTATTTTGCTTAAATAGTTGCTCATTAGTATTTCTCGAAGTGTATATACACCAGTATGCATTCCCTAAGATAGACGTGGTTCGTTAGTTTTCCTTACTCTGTTCCATACTGTACCTCACCCTTTGCTTATCCTCATCACCCCTCCCAGAGCAACTTGAAATAACCTACAGGTTGACAAGAAGAAAAGTACAATTTTATTTTTCAGCTGGATCTGTTTATCAAAAAAGAGAGAATGGATAAAATAGGTATTTTTCCCCCTTCAAAATTTAACTGCTTTTAACAGTGGAAATATTAATGGACAAATTTGATTTAAAGTAATAGAGTTGAACTATAGCAACTTTAAACCACTATGCTATGTGCTCTATTCATCTTTAACTAGGCACTTCTAACAATTTCATTCTTCCTCAGACCTCAGTTGGATGAACCCATTCCACTATACGAGGCAAAAGTTACCATGGAAGTTGTTCAGAAAAATCAAGGAAGAAAGAAGCAAGTTGTTCAATTTTAATTTTGTTCTTTCTCAGACCTCAGTTGGATGAACCTATTCCAGAATTGAAGCCAGAGTTTCCTTGCAAATTGCTCGAAAAGTCAA
>NW_006797023.1:226347-233195 GCF_000442215.2 Lipotes vexillifer | reverse complement strand
GCTGAGACACGATGCTCAGAGTTTTCTGAAGTATTTGAAAAGTATTTGGAAACATCGTACAGACGGGTCAAGACAATTCTAAAATTTAACATCTAAAGGGAATATTCTGAAAGCCTTTTAAATTATTCCTATATATTTGCCTCTTATAAAATTCTTTACATGAAGAAGACTGCTTTCAGCAGAAGCCACGCTACTCTGATAAAGCTGTTGGGAGTCTTGCTATGTCAAAATAATATTACTTTTGTATCAACTCCTTTCTCAACCCCTTCCTTCTTTAACATCCTTTGCTGTCGTAATTTAATACTTTGAATATATTTTCAAGTCTCAAAGGATCTAGCCCATTGAAAGCTAAATTTTTTTTTCAAATATTCATTCACTCCAGGGTTTCCTCAGGATCGAACGGGAGCATCACGGTAACTCGTCCGTGACCACTGCAGTGTTTGCGTGAAAGGCTGCAGTGCCGATGCTCGGGAAGCGGGGCGGGAGACTGCGCTTGCGTCGCCGGCGTGCTGATTTCCTGTTGGGGCTCTCTGTTTCGGGGGGAGGGGAAGGAGGCCCAGGCCTCCCTCTCCAGCTCTGGAAGTCGCCGCTGCGCTCTGGAAGCTTATCGAAGGGGCAGCTCAAGTGTGACGTTTCGTTTTCATCCTGGCGCCGTGCCTGGGGCTCATCACACCCTACTGCGGATTTGAACAGCGCTCATCTATTTCGGTGAGCAGGACCGCGTGCTTCCCAGCCACCTAGCACCCGGCGACCCGACTACAGCCAAGGACCCAACCAGACCGCCAACGCAGCGTCCGGCGAGGCGCAGCACCCCGCCGTGCCCTCGGCCTCAGAGGAAAACAGCTGAGGGCGGGGCCTCGCGGGCGCCGTACGGCACATGCGCCGAGAGACGCCGCGGGGGCGGGACTACGTCGGGGCGGGGCCGTGGCGCGCGGGAAGCGCCTGCGGTTGCTGCGGAACGGGTCCCCGGCTTCCGAGGCGCGTGATGGCACTGTCGGTTCCCGGCTACTCGCCCAGTTTCAAAAGGCCGCCAGAGAAATTGCGGCTCCGACGGAAAAGGGGCCGGAGCCTTGGGGCCGCCTCCTCGACCGAGAAGCGGCCCGAGCCGGCGACTCGCCGCGCCGCCCTGACGGCCGGGCTGCCCCTCCGCCCTTTCCCGGCAGCGGGCAGAGGCGGCGGCGGCCCAGCCGCGTCCCGAAGGAACCCCTTCGCCCGCCTGGACAACCGGCCGCGGGCCGCCGCCGAGCTTCCCAACGTGCCGTCCCGCGGCCAGCAGGAGGCGCCGGGCCCGGTGAGTGTCTTCGTGCTTGGGAGCCGAGGGGCTCTTGTAGTTCGTGGGTCGACTCGGCTGTGGAGTAGGGATGGCGGGTTCTCGCGTTCCAGGAGCGAAATGGGCGCGAAGCCGAAGCCGCTCGCGGCCTCAGGAGGCCCCGAGCCCTGGGGGTGGCTGCCTTGCGAGATCGGGGCGGCGTGAAGTGCGCTTCGCAAGCTGCCGCGGGACTTGCGGGGCCTTCCCGTCCTGAGGAGTGGACCCCGCCGCCCCGCCCGGCGCGCGGCGGGGGTGATAAAGCTGTTGGGAGTCTTGCTATGTCAAAATAATATTACTTTTGTATCAACTCCTTTCTCAACCCCTTCCTTCTTTAACATCCTTTGCTGTCGTAATTTAATACTTTGAATATATTTTCAAGTCTCAAAGGATCTAGCCCATTGAAAGCTAAATTTTTTTTTCAAATATTCATTCACTCCAGGGTTTCCTCAGGATCGAACGGGAGCATCACGGTAACTCGTCCGTGACCACTGCAGTGTTTGCGTGAAAGGCTGCAGTGCCGATGCTCGGGAAGCGGGGCGGGAGACTGCGCTTGCGTCGCCGGCGTGCTGATTTCCTGTTGGGGCTCTCTGTTTCGGGGGGAGGGGAAGGAGGCCCAGGCCTCCCTCTCCAGCTCTGGAAGTCGCCGCTGCGCTCTGGAAGCTTATCGAAGGGGCAGCTCAAGTGTGACGTTTCGTTTTCATCCTGGCGCCGTGCCTGGGGCTCATCACACCCTACTGCGGATTTGAACAGCGCTCATCTATTTCGGTGAGCAGGACCGCGTGCTTCCCAGCCACCTAGCACCCGGCGACCCGACTACAGCCAAGGACCCAACCAGACCGCCAACGCAGCGTCCGGCGAGGCGCAGCACCCCGCCGTGCCCTCGGCCTCAGAGGAAAACAGCTGAGGGCGGGGCCTCGCGGGCGCCGTACGGCACATGCGCCGAGAGACGCCGCGGGGGCGGGACTACGTCGGGGCGGGGCCGTGGCGCGCGGGAAGCGCCTGCGGTTGCTGCGGAACGGGTCCCCGGCTTCCGAGGCGCGTGATGGCACTGTCGGTTCCCGGCTACTCGCCCAGTTTCAAAAGGCCGCCAGAGAAATTGCGGCTCCGACGGAAAAGGGGCCGGAGCCTTGGGGCCGCCTCCTCGACCGAGAAGCGGCCCGAGCCGGCGACTCGCCGCGCCGCCCTGACGGCCGGGCTGCCCCTCCGCCCTTTCCCGGCAGCGGGCAGAGGCGGCGGCGGCCCAGCCGCGTCCCGAAGGAACCCCTTCGCCCGCCTGGACAACCGGCCGCGGGCCGCCGCCGAGCTTCCCAACGTGCCGTCCCGCGGCCAGCAGGAGGCGCCGGGCCCGGTGAGTGTCTTCGTGCTTGGGAGCCGAGGGGCTCTTGTAGTTCGTGGGTCGACTCGGCTGTGGAGTAGGGATGGCGGGTTCTCGCGTTCCAGGAGCGAAATGGGCGCGAAGCCGAAGCCGCTCGCGGCCTCAGGAGGCCCCGAGCCCTGGGGGTGGCTGCCTTGCGAGATCGGGGCGGCGTGAAGTGCGCTTCGCAAGCTGCCGCGGGACTTGCGGGGCCTTCCCGTCCTGAGGAGTGGACCCCGCCGCCCCGCCCGGCGCGCGGCGGGGGAGTTTGGGCTGCAGCCGTCTGGTGGGGGGTTGGAGATCAGTGGGAAGAGAGCTCCGAGTAATCCTGGCACTACTCCTGGAAGGCCACCGTTTGATGGGAAGGTTACAGGACCCTCTTTCCTGCGTGATTCAGTGCCTGCCTTCTCACGCGCTCAAGATTATTCTGGGGTTGGGGGAATGTTGAGTATTGATGGGGTCAGAATTTACTAATATTTGTCTTACCCCACAACCTTTCGGATCTTTTGAACGGAGATTATTGATTACAGAGTTCTTAGTTGCGCAAATCACCTGCCCTTTTCTCGGTCCATTTTGATAGTAAAGTTCAGGCACAAAACAAGTGAAATCCTCTGTTATACTGATTTGCGCTCACGTGAATTCCTGCACTTGCTGAGAAACTTGTATGCCAGGTGAAGGTCTACATGTTTAAAGCGAACTCCAGCATCATTTATAATTTAAAAGAACCATTTTTTAACCTCAGTTTTTAGATTCTAATCAAGAAAATGATTTGCTCTGGGAAGAGAAGATTCCTGAAAGAACAGCCATTACTGAATTACCCCAGGTAATAACTTTTTAAATGTCATTAGAGTGTATATTCTTATAACATAAGTGTATACTTCTCAGAAGTGTTTTACTTGGAAAATAGTTCCACAGAGAGCCCCAAGTGATCATCTCTACCAGGGTTGAAAAGATGGCAGGCATCAGCCTTGGTAAAGGACTTTTATGTTGTGGTAATGTTTATAATGGCACCAGTGCCAAAGCAGGCGTAGATGTGGGTTTTCTTTCTGCCCCCAACAGTTTTCACAGTCTTGTATAGGTAGTGACAACTCCAGCTCATCACTCAGAGCCAGTGCCTCCAGGCTTAGCTGCTTTTTGAACTTAATCCTTCACTGCATCTTCAAACCAAATCCCCAAATTAGTTCCACAGGTTGTGGTATATCACTGAACCTCCCTACCACCACCATACACACAGAAACGCTTCTTGATTCCATTCCTCAGCTGCTTCTTTCGTGATAGTTTAACAAATGCATAGATTGTCCTAATGGGAGCAGGCTAGAAGAGTTCCCAAGACTCAGTCTCCCTTCCTTGCAAATAAATGGCCTTCGGGTCTCTTGGAAATAGTTCCCTCTTCCCCGTTATTTTTTAATAATGTCATCTAGAAGAATTATTGTAACGTGGAGAATACTGACTTGACAGCAAAACAGTTTGGGAGGAATTTTTGAGGTCGGCAAATGCTTCTTAAACATGGCCTCTAAGAACCCAACCTAAGTTACCTGCAAGAGCAACGTAGACCTGGTTCCAGAGTTTTAGAGGCTTAAAAAGTGCTTTTTAAAAAATACTTGGAAGATTTCTGCTTTGATAGCAGTATCAATAGTAGATGTTTTTAAATCATGATCATGAAAATAGTACATCTCTTGTAACTAAACTATAGAACTATAATAAACTAAAAAGTGAAACCTGCCCTTCCACCAGCCTCAACAAGAAATTCCCACTTTCCAGAGATAACATCACTGTTAACGGTTTAGTGTGGCTCTTTGCAGACTCTTTCACCGTGTGTAGTATATGTTCAGTGTTATTTATTGTACCGTTCATAACATTTTGAAATTTCAGTGGTCATGAGTATGTTAGTTGATGAATTCTGTAGATTGAAGGGTTTTTTCCTTGGTACTCTACTAATTTTTGTGTTCTTTGTCTTCTGAAAGACTCCTCATGTATCATTCTCCGAATCTGATATTCCATCCTCAGAAAGTACTGAGTTACCTGTGGACTGGAGTATTAAAACTCGACTCCTTTTCGCCTCTTCTCAACCCTTTACCTGGACAGATCATTTGAAAGCACAGGAAGAGGCTCAAGGTGTCATCCAGCATTGTAGGGCAACAGAAGTTACTTTGCCTCAAAGTATACAGGTAATCCTGTAAGAAAATAGCTATGCTTAAAAGTAACAAATTAAGTGTAAAATGTACTTCTCTGTACATTTGTACATACTTCTCTGTACAAATATCAGAGATATTTCCTTCCATTAAGTTTTTCTTTTGACATTTAAAGACACAGAGACTTGGGAAATTTTTTGTTTTCCAAATGCTGCTTTCATACTGTTTTTTAAATCAGATTTAGTAAACTGCCTGTTAAATTTATAGACCTGTCCTGAGAATTAGTCACTGCTGCAGGCAGCAATTGTTTGAACTACACTATCCTTTTCTAAGGCCTTTTGAGAAAGAAAATATAAGGAAATGAAAAGCAATTGAGGAGTAGGATTGCAAAGACAGATTGGTTATTTTACTGGGTTTCTCACATAATGTATACTGTATTTTTAAAATGCACTAATTCTTACCACCTGGGTGATGGTCTGTTGTAAATTTATAAGAGTTAATGAGTGCTAGAAAGGTTTTAGAGAAATGTAATTGCATTACTTTCAAGCAGCTCATCAACTCAAACTAGGTTAAAAGCGATTACCTGAAAGAGGCCTTGGTACATCTTTTTTGATAAATAGATCCATATGATTTGTGATTGGGATTATCGGTTTTTATTGGCTACTTTTGAATCAGTGCTATGAGGGGAGGGGCTTGAATGTAGTGTTACACACACACGCACATGCACGCGCACACACACACACACCCATCCACCCACCCACCCACCCACCACCGCTGCCGCCACCCCCCCCCCATACCACCACCACCACCACCACCACCACCACCACCACCACCACCACCACCACCACCACCACCACCACCACCACCACCACCACCACCACCACCACCACCACCACCACCCGCCCTGGTGATAAAGCGTGATAGTCCCTGTTCTCGAGGATGGTAGAGACAGGCGAATGTTCCCATCTGCGTCTAAGCATCCCTTCTGGTATGTGGTTTAACAGACTGTAATGGCTGGCAAGGAAGGTTTTCCCAAACAATAATAAACTACATTTTAGCCCCTGTAACAGTTATTAACACTTTCTTACAGGAAGCAGTAAAGATCCTGAGAATAAATGTTTGGTATAGTCAGTGTCTTTTTAATTAAATTCTGTATTTCTACTGGGGCAAGAACTGTCCAATATCATCTTTGTATTTTAGGATCCCAGACTCTCCACTGAGCTCCGTTGTGCCTTCCAGCAGAGTCTTATCTACTGGCTCCACCCTGCCTTGTCTTGGCTGCCATTGTTCCCTCGTATTGGAGCTGACAGAAAAATGGCTGGAAAGACAAACCCTTGGTCAAATGATGAAACCCTGCAACACATTTTAATGAGTGACTGGTAAGATTAGTAAAAATTTGTGCAACCCATTTTAGCAGTATTTTCTCCTTATTTTATTTATGATGTGGAGATGAGCAGTAGTAGATGGATTTCTGTGTCCTTCTGAATTATTTAAACTGTAATAACTAACATTTAAATTGTTTACTTTTGGGGAATTCCCTGGCGGTCCAGTGGTTAGGACTTTTTCACTGCTGTGGCCCAGGTTCAATCCTAGTCAGGGAACTAAGATCCCACATGCTGCATGGTACAGCCAAAAAGAAAAAAAATGTTAATTGTTTACTTTTATAGCTCTTATTCACTCTTTTTTTTAATTTTAATTTTTTTTTGGCCACACTGCACGGCTTGTGGGATCTTAGTTCCCTGACCAAAGGGATCAAACCCGTGCTCCCTGCAGTGGAAGCGCGGAGTACTAACCACCAGATGGGGAGGGAATTCCCAGCTCTTATTCACTTTTTACGTAGTTGTGGAATATATATATGAGTGTTTGATAAATATATAGAGACCTAATTCTTTAACGTTATTATACTTTTTGCCAGTAGCTGCTTCCTTTCTCATCAGTGGAAGCTACTTATTAAAAGTCAGCAACCAGGGCTTCCCTGGTGGCGCAGTGGTTGAGAGTCCCCCTGCAGGGGACACGGGTTCGTGCCCCGGTCCGGGAAGATCGCACATGCCGC
>NW_006797023.1:219344-226066 GCF_000442215.2 Lipotes vexillifer | reverse complement strand
AAAAAGATTTAAAAAAGTCAGCAACCAGGGCTTCCCTGGTAGTGCAGGGGTTAAGAATCCGCCTGCCAATGCAGTGGACACGGGTTCGAGCCCTGGTCCGGGACGATCCCACATGCCGCGGAGCAACTAAGCCGGCGGGCCGCAACTACTGAAGCCCGCGTGCCACAACTACCGAAGCCCGCATGCCTAGAGCCCCCGTGCTCCGCGACAAGAGAAGCCACCGCAATGAGAAGCCCACGCACCGCAACAAAGGGTAGCCCCCAGCTTGCTGCAACCAGAGAAAAGCCCGTTCACAGCAACGAAGACCCAACGCAGCCAAAAATAAATAAATTAAATAAAATAAATTTATTGAAAAAAAAAGTCAGCAACCAGTTATAAATTAAGTTTTGTTTAAAGGAAAAATGGCTAGTGTTTAAATGGTAAACACTGTTCGTTAAAGTATTTAGAAGTCATCACTGAGTCTTGTGACCAATTTCAGTCCTTTAAAAAGCCAAGTTCTATGTCATGGCAAAAATTCAGACCATTATCTATAATATTTGTGTTTTAAATCAGGTGAGTATCAAATTAAATTACACAAAAAAAATTTTAGATGTTTACTTTTAATAATGCCTAAAGAAAAATGTTTTTCTTCATAGGTGTGTGAGCTTTACTTCTCTGTATAATCTGCTGAAGACAAAACTTTGCCCCTATTTCTACGTTTGTACCTATCAGTTTACTATCCTGTTCCGTGCAGCGGGATTAGCAGGAGATGATGTAATCACGGCTCTCATCTCCCCTACAACTAGAGGTATAAGAGAAGCTATGAAAAACGAAGGTAAAACTATAGGTTTAAAGTGAGAATACCACACTATATAGTAAACACTCCTTAAAATCAAAAATTTGAACTGTCTTTTAGCAGTTGAATTATCTTCTACCAGTTTTACCTAATTGTTTTAAGAATTATTCATTTTTTTGATTTTTTTTCCAGCATTTAATTAAGCTGTCCATTGTACATAGCTTTAAGTTGTGTTCCCTTCTCTGATCTCTAAACATATATCAAGCTGGAATGTCCCAATCTGAATGTACTCCTATAGAAATTGTTTTATAATACAAATTATCTACCCCCTTTTGATAAAATGATCTTTAAAGAGGGTCACTTCATTAGTGGGTCATGAAATCTATTCAGTGGACTCATTCAGCACCTTATAAAAAAATGAAATAGAGTAGTATATACTTGATGAAAGAGTACCACATGTAGTGAGACTGTATTGTCCTGAACCATTTGTTTCAAGGAGATATGTGTTGTGAGCTGCCGTCAAGAAAGCATGAAAACTACTGCTTTAATACATCAGGAGTAAAAGCTCATTTTCAAGTATACTCTCTACAAGTCGGGCACGCCTGTGAATTAATTCCTTCAGATTATATTAAAACATAGTTACATTTTTCTTTTCTCATGTAGGTATTGAATTTTCTTTGCCTTTAATAAAAGAAAGTGGCCATGAGAAGAGGAAAGCGTCTGGAACAAGCTTGGGACATGGGGAGTATGTGATTAAAATAGCCTTTTACATCATCTGGTGACTTATGGATTCAGTGTAGAGGAAACAGCTTTAGGAAATGGGAACCCTGACTAACTATAGCAATTTCCTAGGGAGCAAGCAGTCAGTGATGAGGATGAAGAAGAAAGTTTTTCCTGGCTGGAAGAGATGGGTGTGCAAGATAAAATTAAAAAACCAGATGTACTTTCTATCAAGCTGTATCCTTCAGTTGCTGTTAACTAGAATTTATTTTCATTGAATTAAGTTAGTGAGCAATGTAATTTTTTTTTTTTTGGCCGTGCCACACAGCATGCGGGATCTTAGTTCCCTGACCAGTTGCCCCCTGCAGTGGAAGCGCAGATTCCTAACCACTGGACCGCCGGGGAATTCCCTTGAGCAATGTAATACTGACAGTTTTATTTAACTATAATCTTATACTATCTTTAAGATATTAAAACTGATACTCCATCATGACATTAAAAAACCCCTAAGTACCAAAGAGCCATGAACAATTATTAAACTTTTTTAAGTGAAAATATTCTATTTTGGTTAAGTTTATGGGGGGACTGGAACATATTTTGACTAGAGAAGAAATCAGTTTTTGTTAGGTATCAATTTCTGGCTAATTCAGATGGTCAAAAAAATCATTTTGATCATTCAGATGCCTTATAATTGCAGTGAAGAGGATTAGCAAGAGCATTTCCAGTTTGGAGTGGGGGAAGAGGGTTCCAGGTGATTCAGGATTAAGATAACTGCTGTTCCTTTTGGTATGGGATTTGCATTTGCAGTTTCCTTGATTGTCATGTTCAGGCGTAAAGAGATACATGAAGTGCAAATGGATCACAGACCCGAGTCTGTTGTGTTGGTGAAGGGAACGAATACCTTTACATTGCTAAATTTTTTGATCAACTGTAAGAGTTTAATTGCTACCTCAGGTCCGCAGGCAGGACTTCCACCAACCCTCTTATCACCTATAGCTTTCCGAGGCGCCACAATGCAAATGCTTAAGGTAATAAAGAGAAAAAAAAAATTCTACACTAATCCTCATAACCTAGCTTTTAAAGACATACTTTTCCTTTTTTGATAGGATCAATTCTTGGTATTTTAGTAACTCCTGATATTTTTACATGGTGCATATTTTCTTTTTCTTTACTCCCAGTAAAAAAATTCCTTGATATAAAGTGATTATCCAAGGAATTATATGAAAAGTTATATTTGAATTATTGCCATAAGGAAAAGTTGCTTTCTTAAAGTTTGTCTTTCATAACCAGTGAAAGAACAGAGCCAAGAATGTTACGTTAAATTATAGGTGGTCTCAAAAACTGGATCATGGATAAGTGAAAAGAATAACTATATATCCATATTGTTGAAGAATTACACATGTAATTTTCATGTGTGTCACATATGCTGAATGTAATAGCAACAGACTCTAATTTTTATTTTCCTAATATTATGCATTGAAAGTGCATTAATCAGAAAGGATACCATATTAAAGTTACATTCTCTAGAATTAACACTTAAATTGACAGCCTCATAATTTGGAGGAGAGAATGCTGGAAACAGAATTACTGAACATTTTTTACTCATGTAACATTCTTCTGATATCTTATGAACTACTTTTGTTCCTTAACTGTTAAAGAGAGGAATACCCAAATGAGAAGTTATTGATCACATTTTTAGCTAGGGACAAAAGCTTGAGATGACCATAATTTTCTTTAAATTATTTTTGAAGGCGCGAAGTGTAAACGTGAAGACACAAGCTCCTTCTGGATACAGAGATCAATTTAGTTTGGAGATTACAGGTCCTATCATGCCTCATTCTCTACATTCTGTGACTATGCTACTCAGATCTTCACAGAGTGGGTCATTTTCTGCAGGACTGTATACACATGAGCCAACTGCTGTATTTAATATCTGCCCACCAAAGGATAAAGTACTGGGTAAGGTAAGTAGACAGCTGGTAAACAAATTTAGTTGCAGTTTTCTCAAACTAAATGGATGGAGGAAGTCAGTCATTTAAGATGAGCCAAGCTGGTGTTTCAAGTTATTAAACTGTACTGCTTAATATTATCAATTACAATTACTAAGAGGGAAGGGATAATGACTATAAAGTTTTGTGTGTGAGGTAAATTTTATGAGTTCAGGCTGGTGTATTCAACACTGACTAAAGAACTTCCCAAACAAAAGGCAAGTTGTTTTCATTGTCCTCTCAGATCCAGAACCTAATAGTGCCTGCTTACTTACTGTGGGGGCGGGGGCAAATAAATAACTATGGGTGTTTATTTAGCCGCATAGGCCTTTTTTTCTATAGAACTTTTTCTTAGATTCGGGGAGGGATGAGCTGCTTGTTTCACGTGATCCAGCAGTTTCTAGATATGTATCCACACTTTAATAATACTGAAGTAGCTGCTTTACAACATAACTGCCTTTAATTTTGGACACATGGCTTTTTACTTAGAGGTAATGAGACCTTTAAAACTATTTTTATCCGTTTGCCAGACTTATAAAAATAACCAAACTTATTATTTTTGGATGCTGTCATGCAAAAATTCTTAGGATGAGCTTCTATTGATAATGATAACAATGAATTTGCCCTTACTGAATAAGGCATCTATTTGTCAAAGAGCCCATGGTAATTTTAAAAACTCATCAGTGTTCAAGGACTCTGACAATGCTTTTTACTGACTTGCATACAAATTTCCACAGGAGGCTGTTCATGAGGAGCTTGCCAACTGTGGACTGCACCCTAAAACTCTGGACCACCTTAGTCAAACACCGATACTGGGGCAATCATCTTTACGGCATGTGGCAATGAGTGACTACATTTATAATTGGAGATCCTGAACACCAAAGTAAGCCTAAAAGGAATCTTTGAGGAAAAAAGCCTTCTAGCAAGGAAATTCAAGATACTTATATCTTTGGCTTTAAAGTTCACTTTGGAAGTTTAAAGGAATATAGCTTTAAAAATACTCAAATGTTCACAAACATTGGCCTTTTACAATACTTTTATTACATGCACTAAGCAGTAAATAGGATTAAGGTTTCAAAATCAACATTTGTTTTTACTCTTTTGATTAAATATTCAGATATGAAGATAAACTTTTTAAAAACTTCAAAAACCGGGCTTCCTTGGTGGCGCAGTGGTTGAGAGTCCGCCTGCCGATGCAGGAGACATGGGTTCGTGCCCCGGTCCGGTTGGATCCCACATGCCGCGGAGCGGCTGGGCCCGTGAGCCATGGCCACTGAGCCTGCATGTCCGGAGCCTGTGCTCCGCAACGGGAGAGGCCACAACAGTGAGGGGCCCGCGTACCGCAAAAAAAAAAAAATCAAAAACCTTGAATGAAAATTCTAGATCCATTAACCTAATTATAAATTGGATAGAAAACTGAGTGTTTCCTTGCAAATGGAAGTTGAGGCTTAGTATCAATTATCTCATGCCATTGTGACTAACAGCATCAGGGCAAAACTATCTTTAACAATTTCCTGAGGATTATTAGCAAGTTCTAGTTTTATAAAGGTAGAAAACAAATGTAGACAGTATCTACTGAGCTGATTGTTGACGCTTCCACCTTAGTTGTTTTCCTACCTGTTTACAATTCCTCTATTCTCAATACATATTACTTGTTTTAATGCATGTTAACTCAGATAAGGGTATTTTGTATTCCACATAGAATAGGGTTAAGAGTTGTAAAGTATGCTCAGCTGTCATGACAAAGTAGTATTTAATATGTTCTTGTAGGTATTTGTGTATGTGTGTGTATATATATAATTCAAATTTTCTTAAATAAAAGTGCTTAGAAATCAAAAGCATTGGGTAAAGAAGTAACAGTAGTGAAGACGTATGTGTTCACTTTGTAATCCAGAAAATAAAACACCACATTTATTCCAGAGAAGTTTATATTTGGGCCTTAAGCTTTTGAAAATAAAGTTTAGAGACATAGCATATGAATACCACTGTAATACACATGAAATATTCTATCAGACCCTAAAAATTAACATAAACTTAAACTTTCTCATAGTCAACAAAATAGTGGCTGGGTGCCCATTTTATTAGATAAGTTGGTTACAGCATTTTAATTATCATTTTACGTCTATCTAGGTGTAGCTGAAATTCAAAATGCACATCAAAGTAAAACTATATCACAACTCAATGCCATACTAAATGTACTTGGCCTCTGCAGTAAAATTCTAGTCAGACTTCATTTTAACTCCCTTCTCATTCAGTGGCCCAAGTGGCTTTTGACAGAAACGTAGGACTTAGTGCTGATCATCACACAACATACCACTTTCTTTTTTTTATAACCTCTACAAAATTTAAAGGGGATACGGTGGCGTTAGCCCTGTGGAACAGATCTTGCTTGATTACCTCAATAACACTGGCCCAGTATCTGTCCAGCAGAACCCATTGTGAACTAGTACAAGGTGCACAGCCCTTCACTGATTACAGGCAAGTGTTACAGCAGCCTAGCCATAAGTAAGGGGAGTTGACATCATAGTACAAAATACAGTATAAAAGCGTTATTTAACATTCCACACTGAAGATTATGGATGCCTTCAAACAATCGTTTGGATGTTAGCCACTTAAACAAATACATCACTAAGGTAAACAATATAAACATACCAAAACCTTGTATGGTTAAATACAATTTCCATGGTACAAAAATCAAAGCCTGGAGATGTTTGTACAGATTGCTTTTTACACAATGTCTTAAATTGCCAAATATTTACAACATTAAAGAGGAAATACATTTTGATGCAGAGTAAAATTATCTGAAATGATTAATATAAAACCTCAATCTATCTACGTGAGGCACTCCTGAAGCAAGTGGCATTAGCCATGAGGTCCTTTGGTACAAGGCCCATTGCTTGAAGAACCACAGTAGCTGCTGTGGCTTTAGCATGCTTCTTATTAGGGCTGGCAAAGCTGGGCTGGTAAGCGCTTCCATTTATCAATACCTATTCAAGAAAAACATACAATTGGGCTGGTAAGGGCTTCCATTTCTCAATACCTATTCAAGAAAAACATACAATAAGAACAGCATCAAACTTTAATATCTATTAGCTTTGTAATTTTTTCACTAAATGCTAGAAAGATAATTTACAAAAATATAAAACCCATACCAAGTCAAATAAATCTCAACCCTAAAAGAAGCAAATCATTTGGGAAAAGGGACTGCAAATTAAGAGCAGGTCTCCAATTGAAGCACA
>NW_006797023.1:185481-218867 GCF_000442215.2 Lipotes vexillifer | reverse complement strand
GGGCGGGGGGGGGGGGGGCACGGCAGGAGGGAAGCCTGATAAAAACAATTAGTTCCCCACATTCCACTAGAAAAGGTCAACAAACTGTTCACCAGATTTTGCCCACATCTTTCCCGCCAACATTTAAAAAAATAATAGGATATTAACAGGTCATATTAAAGCACATACACACATACACACTCCCAACCCATAAACAATACATTAATCCTGTGATCATATAACGCTTATCCCTCACCCTCTAACATCAAGTCACCAAATTAACAAATGTATACAATTAATGCAGAAATTCATATTTACCCTAAAGAGAAAATGTTTGCGATGATCAGGGCCACTATCATGGACCAAGAGAAATTCAGGTGGTTGCCACCTTCTCTTATTACAGATTTCCATCAAGGCAGACACAGGATGTTTGCCTGCAGAGAAAAAAATAACCAGTTATAATTATCTCCACATCTGAGGCAACAAATTTGAATTCAAGGGGAAGGTGGAACAAGAAGAAATTCAAAACTGTACTCTCACCTGACAGATCTTTCATTGCAGCAGAGAAGTTTCCAGACCTCTTTTGTGCTCTTTCTCCTACTGCAACAAGACCTTAAAAAAAAACAATTGATCACTGAATAAATTTCAAAGCATTTAGAATTACAATATGGCGAAACAACTACTCCCTCTATAGGAAACTGAACCTCAATCCAGGCCCTCAAATAGAAGTCAACACCCACCCACTACCCTTGATCTTGACTTCTGTTTTGTTGTTTCAATACGTAAATCTATACATTGTCTTCATTTATCTTAGTATTGGAAACTGTACAAAATCAAAATTTTCAGAAAAGTTAATATGTGAATACATATATAAATTGCTATAATTATCAACTCCAGATGTTTCTTCCTAAGTTTAAAAAGTAGTGGCTCTTTGCAAATGATTTCTAAAGGTTTCTCATCTCTTGAAAAATGATGCTCAGTTTAAGTATGTTCCCCAGAAGTCGAGGATCTTACGCCAAACAAAAGTGAGAAAGGCTCTCGTGGATAAATGGGTCCATTTCTTTTTCCAGCCAACAAGCCCTTTCTGACTTCAAACGTGAGATGTACTCAAAAGACCAACAGCCTCGGCCTCACTTTCCAAAAGGGGTTTAGCCACATTCCTAACTAAAAT
Organism: Lipotes vexillifer; assembly: GCF_000442215.2. Lineage (NCBI taxonomy): Eukaryota > Metazoa > Chordata > Mammalia > Artiodactyla > Lipotidae > Lipotes > Lipotes vexillifer. The sequence continues at coordinate 217,717 of NW_006797023.1, read as the reverse complement.
CGATGCTTTCCATTTATCCTAGGGGGAATTTTTCAACCAGTTCTTTGCCAATTCTGCCACTATGCGTTCCCAAACCCAGGCCACACTGCACAATTCCAAAGGGACTATTCCCTGGAATTATGCAATGCACCCACAGATGTTGTCTTCTCATAAACCACCTTTTATGACACACAGAATCTATGCAACTTGTATAAGCAGTATAATGTCAATGTGACAATAAGTACAATGTCATTTTCTAATTTAAAGTTTGCATTAATGCTGCATTATTGGATGATTGTGTTATTTCCAGCCTATTTCCGAGTATCACTATTACAATAAATTCTCTCCAATTTGGAATAAAATGGCAACATATTAGTCTTGGTAGATGACAATGTAGAAATTCTGATGCAAAACATTTTTTAAAATACATAATTTGGTCAGAGCTAGTTGGTTTCCAAATTCATTAGGACAATAATTTAACTGTATTAACTTCAACTTAACTTTCTGATTACAAAGATAAGGAAAATAAATTAGTTTTAAATTTTCCAGTTTTTAAAAATCAGGTTTAAACAAGCTATTGAAATCACATTTAGCTGGCAGCCCCATGTGATTCTACAACAGACATTATTCCAAGGGAAGAAATGCAATGTGAAGAGGTAACACTGCTGTCAGCAGTGGGTCTACTCTCCAGTCCCAGCCCAACAGAACTCAATTACTGAGCTTGAAAAAAGGGATGTGCAAAAGGGGTTTAGAAAGTGAAGACTAAACAGAACTCTCTAATAGGAAATGAGAATATGTGGGATAAACATCTTTGAAAGAAGAAATAAATCCTGGAAACAAAAACAAGCACGTGTTCCCTGTCAAGAGAAAACAAAATGCAAATTCTGTCTAAATATAAAATCTAATTAAAAACTTAATCATATATTGCACATAACAAAGGTTGTTGCCTTTTACGCTCAAATTAGTGTCTCCATCTATATATAAAGCTTCTGAAAATGGGTTAAACATTTTTTTCCTAACAAAAAGCTATATATACTGTAAGAAGTGCCTCCGGTTCAAGATCACTGACATCAGAAGAATTTATGATAGTAATGAAATCCTAAATGTTAGAGGAGGTATAATAAACATTCTAAAAAAACTTACCTTTTCGATCTGTCTTAAAATCAACTAGGATAGGTTCCTTATTTCCTTCTTTGTTTTTTCCTAATCCTTCTCCTTCTTTCCAGCCCATTTTTCTCATCAAAACGGCTCCCATTCCTCCAGTTACTGGGGCTGCTCTTAAGAACTGATCCTATCCAAAGAAAGAAAGGTAAAATATCCCCATTTTATAGTTAGAATTTGACTACAAACTCAGTGTAACTTTTTAAAGAAAGAAATCTTATTTTACTTCTAGATCTGTTACAGTTACAGCAATTAAATGCTTCTATACTTATATACATACTGTAGTGTGTATGTTCTAATTATTTTCACATAAACATAACAGTATTTTGAAAGTCAAGTAAGTCAAATGGCAGTTTTAAAACAGTGGCCCTTGTGCCCCCCTCCAAAAAAAAAATTAGAACACTCCTGTTTTCGTCCACTATTTAGGTTCACTGGTATCTCTTCTGAGCTTGCAAAATAAAAAGAAGGCAATGTTAAAACAGTCAATAATATTAATTGTCCCAGGTGTACCTAGTTAATGAATAAAGCCTAGAAATCATTTAGAAGTAGTCTGGACACTGAAGAAGCATACTGTTGTCATCCAAAGTTTTTCCCCCCCATTCTACCATAAATCAAGTATAAATTTTTTACTTAGAAAATCCCTATGAAGCAAAAAGATAACACATAAAATACCCTGTAATTATACCAAACTGAATTTTGAATTCTTTTAAAACCTAACTTGATGTTAAAAAGACTTTTAAAAAACTCCTTAAACGTTTACATACCTAGGCCTCGGTAGCAGCAGTGTTGTGAATAGTAGGGCTGGCACTGACCGGGGCAAGAAGACAGCTACAAGGATTTGGCCCTGAAACAAGTTTCCATACAGAGGGGTGAAAGTTCACAGGTTATTCTGTGAACAGTCATCTCTCTTGTATCCAACCCACTGAACCATAATTTCCATCAAAGCAGCAAACCACTTAATGTCGTAAGATGCACAACTATATACATTAGCATGGTCAACAGTTATTTTCACACGTTAAGAACTATGTGATGCCTCTTTTTAAAGGGCATCCATGTATATGTAACAAACCACTGAATTCTACTGTTGATCTTTATGTCCATTTCTTTAAAATTTATAACATACATCTCCAAATCATGTTTTATTTCCCCTTGTTATTAAACATTCTAGATTTACATTCTCTAGCAAATGTAAGCAAAAGTCATTAACTTATCAACAGAGGCAGTCAAAAATTTTGGTAGCTCGAGAAATAGTATACATTAATCACCTCCTCTACTGATAAGTTAATAGTGAATTTTTAAATCTTGGTTTTACACCATAGTAAAACTGTGTACTGTTATTTTTTCCCAGCTTTTTAATTATCTGCTGGGGAGAAAACATGCCAATGAAGTGTGACTAGACATTAAGTTCAACATGGTACTCTGATGGAAGGAGGCAGCTGTGGAGGTAAAAACATACCCCTGGTTCAGTTCCTTACTTGGTGCAGGCCATGCAGTGTTGGTGGACAGAGAAAAGTTAGCTGATGCTTGGATACCAACTGCCTTGTTGCTACACACCTAAAATTACTTTTACTTACTTCCAGGTTCATCCGCCCCTCTTTTCCAGGAAACACTCCTAAAAAAAAGGGCAACTGTGCAGAGTATAATACAAATCCCCAATAACGCAGGTTTCCGATTTTGTTTCCATTCTCTAATATCTTCAAATCTTTACACCAGTGTGTATACAGTTCAACAAAAAGCTAATTAATGAGACTACAAAAGTAAACAATATTCATCAGGTCATGTCCAAGTCATTTCACTCCAGAAAATAAAGCTTCTTTCAAATCAACAACCATTTAAATTTTTTTTTACTAATAATAAAGTCTCATACTTTTTCATCTAAGAATACACTGCAGCAAAGTAAAAAAGAATATGGAGAATGTTGGCATTCCATGTACTCTTTAACATTAAAAGAGGGGGCTGGCCTACAGCAAGGCAAGAAAACACCAAATGAACATTTTGAAAAGTTTTCTAAATGAAACAAGTAGACAGTTTGTGATATATGACAGTGAAGATGAATGTTAAATTTCTAGCTGCCTAATGACTTTTTCCATGTTTTTGCTCATTTTTATAAATAAAATGTTCCTGGCCTTAAGTGATATTAGCAGCATATATTGTTCAGTAACATACAAATGGAAGTTTTCCTGAAAGCACTGCTTTCTTCTATAATTATTTAAAAATTTGGTCTGATGAATGAACACATCTTTCTCTTGTGATAACTTATCAAAAATGATTTATGTCTACATTTTAAATGATATAAATTATTTAAAATCTGCCAACTGTCTACAAGACTGGAAATCAAAAAAAATTAAGGGAAAGTTCACAGGGAACCAATTTAATCATTTTGTAAGAGTTATGTTAAAGTGATGATGTTTAGAAGTCTGTAGCATTATGTATGGATCAGAACTTCACTGTACAAATGAAGACCAACTTTGCAATGGAATCACATTCTGAAGTTTCTACCTAGTAATGTACATGACTATTTAATTATTATGTGCTAAACACCCACATAAACTTCAAGTCTAACTTCCTGAAATATGGAGTACTCAACTTCAACATTAAATAGTATTAAAGAACTAAAAGTGTTAAAGAAATAGATGTACATTTATAATTATTCCCAATGAAATGAAAGCCATTTTTCAAGCACTACATGAATCACTTTGGTATCTTAAATACTGTAATATAATTAGTCCAAAACTAATTCAAGCTTAAAAATATTTTGCTAGATTTTCATCTTTTTTCCAACATCAACCCCTAGTAAACTACGTAAGCTGTAATTTTTTTAACCAACTTGATTGTGTACTCACTATATACATATTGGTGCAACTATTCCCCCCTCCCCCAAAAAGGGGGGCAGGCAAAGTAAGGATATGCTTTACATTAATTTGTTAATAAGATCACCAGAGATAATGCTATCAAAATTGAAAAAAAAGTTATGAGATTAAAAGGTCCAAAGCAACAAAAAATATGACTTTTCAGAAATTCAGCTCACTCACTGGCACTCTCAGCAGTTTTCTATAGGTACCCATCCCATTACTGATCACCACCCTGCGAGGCAGGAAGAAGGCACTTGCAGACTGAAATTCCAAGTAATTACTTGCCACAATCACAAAAGGAGTCAGGAGTACAGCAGGATAAAGAAACCTTCCCAATCCATTAGACCACACAGCCTCCCAGTTTCAGCACTGCTATGCTGCCAGTACTCCTGAAACAAATTTCCCCATCACCCATCCAACCAAGCCACTCCCTTCACCAGAATACATTTTCTTCAGAAAGCCCTCTGTAACCACCTAAGACTCCCCCAACAATGAGGCAGCCGTAGGTGGAGTTCACACGTCTCACTGCAGGAGGAATCTGAAACCAGGAGCACCTACATCTTCACAGCACGAGGCGTCCGTCCTCTCCCTTGAATTTAGGTCTTACATATCCTGTTTTTTCACGAGATCAGCGGTTCTCAAATTGAACCTGTGGATCACCAGAGGCCACCAGGGCCTAAATGGTGGTCCACAGATAGTATTCGCCATCCCCGTCCCACCCTATTCCCCACCCTTCAGCACTGCCCACCCAACACTTCAGCCATCCTCCCCCAGCTTTCCAGACCCCTGGCAAGATCACCACATGCAGCACTAACACTGGGGCCTCCCAACCACGTGCTGTAACCAACAGCTGACAACCATGGGGACCTGGGGCTGGAGATCACAACAGGAATGAGGACTAGGGGCCAAGGGAGCTTACAGGAAGGCGCAGGCACTAAGGAAGAGGGGAAGAAGGGCACAGGAATAGAGGAACGGAAAATCAGGTGGCAGAAGGCTCTTGGGGGCAGTGCACCAAAAATAAACCTGTAATAAAGTATCCCATGATGAGAAAAAATCTGAGAACCACTGCTTTGAAATCATTAGATTGGTTGTCCAACAGGAACTGTGGAATATTCTGAACAGCACCTGAGATACACTGTTAGCATTCAAAACACAGTTTAAAAAACCACCCCCACAAAACCCAGGAGCAGCAGGATATAAATTAAGTGGCTCTTGAGCCATATTTATCCATTAGCCATTGTCTCATCAATCGATCCATCGTCAGTGTCCATCCTGGAGAATATATATACACATAGCAAATTTACCATGAAATTGGTTAGATTCACTGGCCTCTTTCTGCACTTTTAATAAAACATTTTCTTAAAAATTTTAACTTCGTACGTGGACACTTTTGTATGTGCATATGTTGTGTACCTTTTTAATCCAGGCCTGGGCACCAGTATTGGCCAACTGTTCTTGTGTCAGAACCTGTACTCCTGTACTTCCTGTGAACTGGCCAGGAATAGAGTTCAGCTGAGCCCAGGCATCAATCTGAAGAAAAGAAGAGGCGTCAATTAAGTAAAATTACTTCTCTAGTTAAAGTGCTACTGGTATGAATTTAATTCCCTAAATGAAATGGTTTACTTAGTTCCAGAAAAGGCTTAAATATTCAACTTTTCAAAAACAATATACTGAATTTGTACATCTTTAAAATTGTTTTCCTAAACATTCCAAAGCAGCAATTCAGTAACTGCTCAGTGGATCCCACTGATAAAATTTGAGATATCTCTCTAACAACTAAAAAGCATAGCTGACACTCATTCTTCAAAGTATCACACGGATACATGAAAAATATAGAAAATCACTCATATGGCAAAGGATCCTTGCCCTCCTGCTTACATATCTCATAAACGCATGCTAATTTGACAACCTCAATTTTTAGTTACTTTCTTTTAAGTGTTACAAATCGAGAATAAATTCAAGATACACAGTTAAAGAATAATAAACACAGGAAATGGTTCAAATACTGTGATAACTAAAGAATTAGCTGTCATTCATTCAAAGTATATTTACTGAACACCCAGTATTGTCAGGCAATGTATTTTCTCTCTGAACATGTACTTACTGCTTCCATATATTTACCATAGAAAAGCAGCCTATGGAGCCGCTGTCCACTGTTTAAAAATCACAGACTCTGGATCCAGACTGTCTGGGTTTGGATCCCAGTTCCCTACTTAACTAGTTTTGTGACCTTGGGCCTCATTTAGCCACTCTTTACCTGTCTTCTCAGATGGAAAGTGGAAACTCAATACACCTCACAGAGCTATTATGGGCACTTAGCTATTTTTATGCATTAGACTGATTATAAATTCTATGAGGGCAGACAATTTTTTCTATTTTTATTCTCTCAAGAAACAGCTCCTGCCCCACAGTACACAACATATACTGAATGATCAAGCCCCAAATCACTTTAAGTGAGCTTGCTAGATAAATGATCATGTAGATATTACAACTGCTACATACCCGTTCCTGAGCACGATTTAACATGCTCATAGCTTCAAGGTCAAATGCATTCTCGCTGAGTCTTTTCTGAGCAAGTGCCCGCTCACTCATTGCTGTAGAGATGTCCACAGGCTAAGAAAGAAAATACAGATAATTATCTCAAATAACAACAGATCCCCTAAATTCTGAAAAATGCTCATATCTTTAGTTGCTTCATGTCAAAAACAAAATAAGTTTTATAGATTAAAATTTTGTAAAGTAGGGAGAAGAAACTAACCTTAAAAAACAGACAAGGATTGTTTAAGGTAAGTTACAAAGTATCAGGCAGCAGTTGAACTCAACCTAAAATCCGACTTCTTTCTACTACATCAGTCATAGAAAGTTCCATGAAGAACTTAATCTCTGGCCTTCACTAACAAAAGTCATTTATAATAAATGCGAATTTTTTGAACAATTAATTTTGTAACTCATTAGCATTTTCCATTTTCCCCTACTTCTCAGCATAACCCTCAAAAGCAATAAGCAAGGTTCTTAAATAAGCAGAAAACCACTATCACGTCAGTGATCGTTCCTTCATTCGTCTGTCAGCACATGTTTTCACCTACTTGCAGTTGTTCATATAGTTTGGTCTTAGGAACTCGGTTTCTTCAAAGAATATATTTACTATATAAGTAAATGGATCTTTTGTTTTCAGTTTATGTACATTTATGATGGAAGTTAAAATATTTCTGTGGGGTACATAATTAACTGAAACACTTAAAATATGTTTGAAATGTCTTAGGTCCTCCTTTTCAAAGCTCATATTCTACTTGTAAAAAGCTTAAGCTAAGCAGATGGGACTTAACTTTTTAAGAAGTATCATAACGTCCAAGACATTTTTAAGGATAATCTTTAGAGCAAATACCATATTTGCCAAATTTGTGGAGGGCTCAACCAAAGAAAAATTTGATGTTTTTTGTTCTAACATTAAGAGGTTAGGTTGATGTGTGTCAACTCACCAATTCTTAATACTTGTTTTTCTTCTAACACTACTTAACTCATTAATATTTTCTAGTATTTCACCCAAGAAAATTCATTTTTGGAAAACACTTATCTGACATGAAGTATTCCTAAATTCATTTACAAAGAATGACTAGTAAGTACTGCATGGATGTGATAAATACAAGGAAGTCAGTAAAAATAACAAAGGTTTTTTAAAAAGGCTAAACTAAGGTTACCTGTAATTTGTGTAGTTGAGTATGAAATACTTCTTTTAAAAATAAGATCTATATAGTTGAGAACGGTATGACTTTGAGAGAATAATTATACCTCATGCATAAAGATTACTAATTTTCCTTTTTCCTATCTTCAGAACCCCTTAATCACTCCATCATTCTTAGTTATCTTGCTGAATCACCTAGTAAGATTCCTTTAGCAAAACTCAATTTTTCTTCCACAAGGTACCAGAAAGTACAGATTTCTATATATTTGCCTTCTTAAAATGAAAGCAGAATTAAACTTAATTCATTCTGTAACTGTTTATTAGACTGCTTTCACATCTCATTTATGAAAGGTCCTAATTTCTTAGTCAACTTAGTAAATTATCCACAGTAATTAGAATATTTCTGGGGCTATATAAGCAAAGCCAGATTGAAACACTAGAAAACTTAGTAGGTTCACTTTTCACTTCTATTACAATTGTGATCACCTGGCTGGGACTTTTAAGTGGGAACCCAGATATCTTAGGTCAATAATTACATTCCTTTGGCCTTAGATGTTAAGATCACTGAAGTAATTTTTGAAAGCCCTCTAAATATATATCAAGTCCTGTTCTTTAACCTTGCCAGAATTACTTTGGGTTTCATACCCATCTACAAATCTAAGTGTTAGGGTATTTAGGTATAAAATAATAGGTTTTTATTCTAAAAAGTCGAAACTCAGAGGAGATACTGAGGAAAATGCACCTACCCATTACCACCCCAAGCTCTGATCCCCCAATTTCCAACTGTAAATTAGCCATAAAAATGTAGTTAAGATGGCTCCGAAAACTCCCAACTTTTCTAGAATAAAATTACTTCTTCCCAACTGGAAAGCAAATTAACATACCTATCTGTGAATTCTTCCTTCTGAAGACATTTTTATATCTTCATACTTTTTTCTCTTTTAACCTTTATTAAGTAAGTAGGTAACCTAAATACCCCATCATCATCCTCAGGATGAAACTTCATTCAACTCTCAGTAATATTATACGTTAAATTCACATCTCACTCTGAAAGGAATTTTTATTTATTTATTTAAATAGTATTTATTTAATATATCAACATTGGGATTTAATGTAAATTTACTTTAGATAAAATTACAACTAGTTTTTTCCTAATACAACTTCATTTATTCTTCAACAGGTTTACCAAGTGAGCTTAAGTTCATGTCAAAACTTTATTACCAAATAGTAATTTGACTATTAATTTCATATTCATACTTTTTAATGTGGAAAAATATACTCAAAGTATAATCAATCAGGATTATCTTAATCTCTTAAGGATTCTCAAGAGTTTGTATCAAAAAGCATATTTCCAGGTTTTCAAGGTAACTCAGGATATGCAATAAAAAGCCCCAAAGCAGTAATATTCAAAGACTACACCAAATGTTATGCATCAGTATTAAAACACTCATAAAATATCACAGCTACCCTTTAGAACAGCACTGTCCAACAGAATTTTCTACAGTGAAAGCTGATGAGCACTTGAAATGTGTCTAGTGCAATTAAAGAACTGATTTTTCAGTGGTTCACTTAATGACTACTGTATTGGACTGTACAGCATTTGTGTATATATAGTATATAGTAAACTCTACAGTGTAGCCGGGCTTTAGAGTCTTAATCATCTTTTAATGTTGCTCAAAAACAGTAATGTGTAAAAGGTACCAAAATGATGCTAAAAGTTTTAGAATGCTAAAAACTGGGGGAACAATTATCTTAATCTGTACAGAACAGTTATCAAACTATCATCAAGCCTTATTTATTTCCACTAATACACGACAGACTTTCTATGTAATGTGTAGTAATACTCTAGGTATTATAATGGGGGGAAATGTTTAATATCCTTCTCCCTAGGACTTGTTCTAAAAGGTGAAATCCACATAAAAAGAGTATCCTGAATTATAATACCACTTCTCACATTAATAAAAACCTGTCCAAGTTATTTCAGCCCTCTACATCAGTAACACAGCAGATTACTGCTTCTATAACCTAAAAAGTTGTCAGGACTAATGAAACACATATAATTGACACCATGTAACATGCATTTCATGGCCTAAGTTGTAACTGTGTACCTTCTATATCTTCCTCATTTAAACAACCCTTCTAAGTCAATTTACCTCCCCCTTTGTTAACCCAACTGTTTATATAAATAGAACATTTATCTTAAGTATTTCCTATAAAGTCAATGAAAATATATAAAAGAACTAAAGAGAATTATTAGAAGATGGTCAGTCAGTTAAGGAAAAAATAATCCCTGTAATAGGCAAATTATTTTCTACAGAGGTAACTGCAGGTATCTCAAATTAAAAGATGGTAAAAAAGAAAATTTTTAATTATAAGGAAATAGAATTAAAGAAAAGGCACCTAACCTGCATACAAAACATGATTTTAAAATATTTAGCTAAAATTAATAAAATACAAAGAGGTTCATGTAGAAAATGAAAACTACAGAAACAAAAGCCACACTAAATACACACTGCCTCAGCTGTTACGTGGCTTGGTTTTAAAAACTGATTTATGAACCTTTTCATTATTTCACATAAAATTCCTTAGTGCAACTCTTACTTAACTTGTACATTTAATCCAAATGAATCATAATAAGAAACAGATAAGTCATTAAATGGTAAAGAAATTCCATGTTAATCACCTAGGAGAATCTAAGGAGAGAAGAATGAACAACAAAGCTGTACTTAACACATGCTAGCACTGCCAGGACCTAGTTGTTTTATTTTCAATTAAAATTTTCATCTTACCACAAGACCTCAGCTTTCCTAAACTTCAAAAATTTAGAGCTTCTAAATATAAGGCAATTTTAGCTCCACTGGACAGGGAAATATTCTTCAACAGTAACACATCAAGCACAGTTGCCAGAGACAAAAACTGTCCTAACATGTAAACAATCACTAGACTTAATGGCAAGCTACCTCTGGACATTTATGATAGTTAACCCAAGGAAATTTTATGTCAGAGACTACATTTTATATCTTCTACCCAGTAAGTCTTTGCTAACTTTATTACCAAGAATTAACACCCCCGAGGACAATTTTTAAAATGTTTTCCAACACTTTTGATTTCATTTATAAATCAAATTGACACAAATATGATCAAGGTTCTGCAGCCACTCCTTACTGAGGATGATGCTGGTTGGCTTCTGGGTAGGAAGACGACGCTATGGCAGTAGGGCACACAGTCTGATGAGTTGATATTCCGTAAGATATGGATTTATGTTGATCCATCCACGTCTATCCACTCATACTTATGTCAAAGAGCACTCATGTGCAAAACAATTGGGGGGATTAAGGATCATAGCAAAGCTGAGATCAAAGCTGTGATCTTTGCCTAAATGTTTCATGCTCAAAACTAAAGAACCGCAAATTCCGTTTACATTTATTAAAATGGAAAAGTCTAACAGGTAAAAAAATTAAAAGTACTATTCAGTTAAAATGTTGACCATTTAGAACAACTTTCCTTTTCTCTATAAATTCTTTATTTCAACCCGACAGGGAATCAAGAGTCAATGCTCCCATAAAATGTCACCAATAGTATTCTACAAACATTGGAATATAGAATATTAATCTTACAAATATATTTATAAGATACAGCTAAATAAATGGAACTAAACATTTTATATTATGAACATTTCCTCTAGGTGTTTCATATTACTTCTAGGTAAAAGCACGGAGACCTGAAAGCAAGAGCAAAATTCTGTCCCTTCCTAAAATTTTGGGATTGTTTTATTTGAAATTATAGTTAACATATATATTTTTTTAGTCTAATCGTCTAAGAAACTAGCTTAGAGTTCTGATATCAAATAGCTGTATATATCCTCCCCACAGGAGAAATCTGCTTCATGAACAAAACTTTTTTTCCCCTCCTGCTTTAATAAAAGGCTCCTTTACTTATTATAAAAGCTGAATACCCACCTACTCCCCCGTAGGATTTCTTTGGAATAATTCCCCCCAACTTTTCATTCAAATCTGACAACCACTGTTTATGACAATGTAAGGCACCACGGTTTTAGTGTTAAAACTGAAAATAGCTAAATACTGAAATATATATATTTACACATAAACTCTCAATCAATAAGAACCATAATCACCAGGATTCACTAAGCACTCTCCCGATGTTCAACTGAAGTCAAAATAGTTATGGTCACTTATCTTCCCAGGAAAATCCCTTGGAATTTCGCAATATTTATAGGGCTTCACTCTGTTGGAAAATTTTTCTCACATAAATAATTCCCTTATGTTTTTTTCTGTTAATTGCTTAATCTTCAAGAAATTACTAAAAGCGTATGTATCAGAATTTCTAAGTCAGTCTGTTCAGCCCTCTCACCATGGTTTATATTCAGCCTCTACAAGATTTAAGTCAGTTACAAATGTCAGTTAACCTTTCCCTATTGAAATGTGCAGGTAGCTTGATTTGGGAATTAGCAACTAAGCTACTCAACTGGCTTCACTAAAAACTGTCCCAACAAGCTATCTATCCTCTCCCTCACTGGTGATGGTATAACTTGCTTCAATTGTTGACCCCCATGTAAATATAGATCAACAGTGACTGTAAGTTGCACTGGCTAGTTATGTCCAGCTTCATTGTATATAACTTGCTCTCTTTTCAAATGCCACAGGTAAAAAGAAAACCACAGTGAAAATGTCACCTGTGAATAGCCCAGGGGAAAAAAATACTATCAAAGTTTCTGATTTGGGTTCTGTTCACTTTTAACTTTATAAACAGAATTCATTTATTTGTATTATCAGAGGTGTTTATTGGACGACGAAGATATGGCCAATAAAGTGAACCTGTATGTGAAGAGTACAGGTCTCTCTGACCCACATATCCCAGAACTGCAAGGAAAGGAACTGGGGAAGAATTCCTACATTGTAAGGGCATCAGATATCTAATCCAGTCCTTGGACAAATGTCTGGGCTTTGGAAACGAAGGGCAAGACGTGATGACTAGTCTATGGTATCATTTAAAACTCCCACCCCCCTAGTAAGTCTCCACCCTCCCAGATCCCCCAAGCGTGATTTTGCACAACAAGTTAAATAAAAGTAAACTGTTTATTAAAAGATACAGCAAAGGTACAGATACAGAGATACATACAAAGATACAGATATATATATATATATTTACATATATATACAGTCTTGCTGTTTTCATGTGCACTATATTTAGCAGCACATTATTTAATCAGGCGGCATTTTAATGGGGCCATTTTGACACTTGGCATTATTACCGCGTCATTCTGACAAGATACAACTATAGCCTCCTGGAAATTTCAAGGTGTGAATTCCACTTCTCCAACTTTTAATAGTAGCAAAAAGGGGAAGGAGAAGGGAAATGGAGTACCAAGGCTGAGCATTAGGTTAAACACAAGAATCCAAAGGGCCAAGGTAGCATAGGGAAGGGAAAATAATTAAAATTAAAGGCTATCTGACAAACAACCCAGAGAAATAGAAACCATTATTTAAGGGCAATGGGCTATGTATCCGAGATGCTCACATCAGCCTACAACGCCTTTTCCAATCCAGTTCTTGTGTTGAACCTGAGGATCTGCCTCTCTCTGCTCAATCCCTCCACCCAATAAATTTGCTACCACCAAAATCTAGAGCTATAGAGCCTTGAAGCAAAACGGGAAGCTAAATAGTTGTACCTTGGGCTACCTTCCCACAAGTGCAAGGAGGGCCCAATGTTGGGTAGGGATGTGATAACACTGTTCTCTGCAATTCGATGCTTTTCACTTTGTGGCTTGGTTCCACAAAGTGAATTGCATCGAGTTACTGTCAAATGAGAAGCTGCGGGTTGTTTCATCTGTCGTCTAACCCGGCCCTGCCGTTTAACCCGGCCCTAAGAAGAGTGAAACAGAATCCAAATCAGATATAAAATAACAATAAAATGCAGATTCAGGTATATAAAAGGAAAAAATACATAATATTCCTTTTACTTACCTCAGAGGGCAAACTGCTGCTGAAAACATTATCATCATCTTTGTTTTCTTCACCATTTTTCTCTACAGGAACCCATTCTCCATAAACACTATCTGCTTCTTTTTTCCGATGTTGAGATCCAGATGACACAGGGAATTCTTTTGTTAATGTTACCTGGCTTTTTGGTGGAGTTGGCTTTGCTGCAGCAATCTAAAAAATAATGTTTTTCTTAATTAAAACTCAAATTATGTTCAACATAATCTGAAAATGACTTTGTTCATTATTTCACACAGTATTTAACCTAAATTAAAAACTAAATTCCATTTGAATTTTACTTAAAAAGTTCTACAAGTTGTGCTGTTTCACTAGTCTAGAAACACTAATACTCACATTCAGATTGAAAAAAATGGGTTTGGGTTCACTGAGTTTAAAAGGATGATGATAAAAAGGAGGTTCTTCTTCCTCTTCATCCGAAACATGAGGTTTATTCACTATTACATCATCATCTTCTTTACTCTGTGCAATCTGTTTGCATTTCTTAAAAAAGTAAAAACAAACAAAAAATAAACCTTACACTTTATGCAGAGTAACATGTAATTTCTTAAAAGAAAACCACATAATATCAATTTTCAAAAGTAAATCAAGATTAATGATAGGTTACAGATACGTAACTTAGCTTACTGGTTACTATTTAAACACACTCTAGCTGGTCAGTCAGTTAACAACATTTATTGAGCACCTACTATGTGCAGAGCACTGTACTGGGCACTGTCCAGGGAATACAAAAAAAATAAAGACATGGTCCCTGCTCTCAAGGAGCTTACAATCTAGTTCAATAGACGGAAAACATACACGTGAGATAATTGAGGAACGCTTTTACAGAGCAACACAATTAACAAGTGCAAACTGATATAATACAAACTGAGTACATAAGTGCTCAAAGAACAAAAGCTTAAGAGAGAACAGAATCAGGCAGAATCTGATAATCAAGGAATATTCCTCGCAGAGTTCTAAGCCAGATTTTCATAGTTAAGAACAAGGATTAGCAGGGAAAGGAAAAGAAAGTCACCCTAGTCAGGTAGTGGTAAAGAGGTGAGAAAAAACTTATTAGAAGGGACTGAGGGCTGAAGATGAGGCTAAAATATATAGGGAAACACTAAGTGTTCACAAGGTTTTGGATAAGGAGCTTGGATTTGATAAGCAAGCAACAGAAGCCTTCATTAGGTCCTTAAACTTAAAAAAAAATTGTAATTCATACTGTAATAAATCTAAGTAAGGAAACAGATTAAGAAACTATATGATCCCCAAATGTATGGCTAAATAAAATCTCAAACACTTGCAACTGGGTTAGATGATAGCATGTCTTTCCATAAATGTTTTGTAGGTTGAGTCTCTAAAGGAACAGAACTCAAGAATGGAATATAAGGCATGATGGGGAGGGTGCAATTGATGAGGTCTGACACATAAAGCAAAGTCAATTCTGCCTTGAGAAGCAAAGGAACCGACTCCATTACCTGGCTTTATAAAAAGGTCAGAGTAAATTTGGGTGGACATGTCTCTATACTAGCAATAGAATCTGTCATATCCCTTATCAATTGAAAATATTTTAATAGGATAAAAAGCTCATTTAGCCAAAAACACAGAATATACCAAGCTTGTAACCAAGGGGAACAGAATATATTGACAGTGGCAGGCTGGCATAAGGCTAGCCAATAACAAGTTTCAATATCTGAAACAATGTGGTATTTCTGGATCCTAGCAGCAATATTTCAGCGTCCTCCAAAAAAAAAATTTTTAATAAAATAAAGCCAAAAGACAAAAAAAAAGCCTCAATTGAAAAGATCAAATTCTTAAAAACAAAAATAAGTGTGTTTAAAATATATATGTTACTGCCAAAACCCGAACCGCAGGAAGAACTGATAATGGCCGGCCATTATCACCAATGGCTGGTACCAAACAGCCAAAACCCGAAATGTTGATGCGAAAGAAGTTCCTTTCAGGCAATGGCCAGCTATTCTCATTAATTTCCAAGCTCCGGTGGCAAAAGATCATTTCTGAAGATTGTCTGTGTCTTTGCGTATATGCAGTACACTCGTGGCGATCAGTGAACACGTCGTGAATGGAAACGAAACTGTAGGCGAGCTTCTGCGTGTTGCTCACTCAACACCTCCTCCATTCAAACGAACCGTCCCACTCCTCAGTCAGTTTGGCTTCTAAAACTGGAAAGCAAAAGTAATGGGAAGTAACTTTTAGCTAGCGGAGCTTAGCCATCCCGGATAATGGCCTGCTAAATAGAGCTTCTGCCGCTGCCACGTCTGTATTTCGGGTTTTGGCCACTCGGTGCCAGCCATTATCAGTTCAGCCCACAATTCGGGTTTTGGCACGCTCCAGAGTCAACATCACTGGAATAATCCATTTAAGAATGACAAATTCTGTCTAGCTTACCTCAGTTAGTTCTTCTATAGTAGCTCCTCCTGATTTTTTAGCAACTTTCTCTTCTATTGAAGGTGGAGGTGCAGGCTTTAGGTTTGGCGGTAAAGGAACACCAGCCTTAGCACACATGGCAGCTGCATTAGCTTTGGCTATTTCAAGTAACTGAGCCTTATCTGCAAGAGGAAAATATAAGAAGCAGTTTTCCTAAAACGCTGTACATTTTGTATTATCTAATGTTTCATATGCTAACAAAATTAAAGGCATCAATTTTCTGCCCTAACTTACAGCTGTGATGAAATCACTCTGGCTCAAAGTTTTAAAACAAATGCCCCATATAAAAAAAGAATTAAGTCCACATTTGGCTTACCATTCAAACACTATACAAAATAGCTAGACTACACAACTATAATGATCCCTCTGCCACACACATTAAGACACACACCTGCCCAAACCTACTTTATTTTCCACAACTATCATGCCCCTTAAATTACTTTCCTTCTAATCTCGGACAACATTTTAAATCACTCTTTGAGCCCAAGTTCAAAACTGCCACCTCTTCAAAGTAACAAGTCTTAAGTCAGAATTTAACATTCCTCTCCACCGTGCTCCCAAAGTACCTAATCTATACCAGTAATTACAGCAATCATCACATTCTACTCTTTTTGGCAGTTTTACTATTTGGTTAAAGAGACATATATGCATTTAATCTGTGTCTCTTCTACTAACTTGTAATCACTCCAGGAATTATATACTGTTTTTTGCTTTGAATAAAAAAAGAACTCAGAAACATTTGTTGAACTGAATGCATTCTCCCTTAGGATTCTGTTGAGATCTTTTTCTTTAGACAACTCTGACCTGGAAATGTCCAATCCACTGGGTTAATGATAAATTATCCATTATTATTACAGGTAGTCACGCATGATCCATCAAGTTTTAATCACCTCTGCACACTTTTTAAAATTAGGAGAAATTAGAACACTTCATCTTTTAAAAGGCAGACTGAAATCACTTTAACTCCCCGTATACAAAATTCCCTACTCACTTCCATCACCCATTATACCAATCAGAATTATTTTCACAAACATTTAACAGTACTGTATTGCCAGTTTAAGACATGTAACTTATTAAAAAAGAAACATTTGATTTTAGGCTTATCTGCAAGAATTTATGTTCGAATACATCCAATAACAACCTGAGCAGATACTAGCCTTGTCTTTAACTGGACTTCTACTTGCCATTTTTAGTTATGGAATATGGTTAAAGCAAAAACAAAGCATTCAAGTATGGAAATACCTTGGTTCTAATTTACTCCAAAGCAGGTCTTTTAAACGCTAATTACAAATGTACTTATTCCTACATTTTCTAAACAGAAGCTAACCTAACTACAAAAATTTAAAGATAGAAATATTTATCCTAAACCAGTAACCCCAAATATCCCATTTGACTCACAGAAAAAACTCAGCTTTAAATCATTCTCTAATACCATTAAATTTTTAAATGACTCACTCAGATCCGTCAGACGTTTAGGTGATCTGCCTCTTTCAGAAGACCTGGATCGTTTACGGCGGATGGGAGACCTGCTAAACCTTCTTCTCAAGGGTGTTCGTGATCGCCTTAATCTGACTGGTGATATACTGAAGCTTCGTCTTCTTACCACAGATCTTGATCTTCTCCGACGGCTCGGGGTGCGGCTCCGTCGGCTCGGGGTGCGGCTCCGTCGGCTCGGGGTGCGGCTCCGTCGGCTCGGGGTGCGGCTCCTTCGGCTGGGGGTGCGACTCCTTCGGCTGGGGGTGCGGCTTCTTCGGCTCGGGGAGATGCTGAAGCTCCTTCTTCCCCCAGATCTAGATCTTCTTCGACGACTCGGAGTGTGACTCCGGCTCCGACGGCTTGGGGTGCGACTCCGAGCTCTACCTGTTTTCCGGTTATCCCTGGAGCTTGATCTTTTTCTTTTTCTTTCCCTGGACTTGGATCTGTGCTTCGGCGATCTTTTGCGCTTCTCTTTTGATACAGATCGCCTTCCTCTAGACTTTGATCTTGACCTGCTGCTCCTCCTCCTGCGTCTTGATCGTGACCGTGAACGTGTTTGAGAGCGATGAGACTTGGACTTTGATGATCTCTTCCTTGCCCTAGAACGAGATTCACTGGTGCGCTTTCGCGATTTGTGTTCAGAAGACTTGGAACGCTTACTTCGAGATCTTAATGAAGAGTCCCTTTTCTTCTCTTTCTCACCTTTGTCACGGTTCTTATTTTTCTTGCTTTTTTCATGTGTGTCCTTAACTTTTACAAAAATTTCATAATCATCTTTTTCCTCTGAAGACGACTCTGAAGCTCTTTCTGGTATACTAATTACAACTGGACTGGCAGCAGATTTATCCCGTTCAACTTCACTTGCAGGTAAAGGTCCTTCAATACCAGCTCTAAGGCTTGTAAGACGTTCCATGTCCTTAGGAAGTAATGGTCTCACTAAATCAGCTTCATTAATATCATCAATGTTGGCAGAAAATCCTGAATCAGACAATATCTCTTTAGTAGGGAGAGGTACTTCTTTATCTTCTCCACTACTTTCTTTAGGACTGAGAGCCACTGCTAATGTCTGGTCACTCTCCTGTATAGGTAATGATCCTTCTGCATCCTTAGTGACAAAGTTATTATTAGCTGGTATATCAGGATGAATGTCTTTAGCAGGTAAAGGTCCCTCTATGTCAGCTTCACTACCACCACTGGGGCTGGTGGAAATTACCATGTCATGTTCAGTATCTTGAGTAGTTAACGATACTTCAACATCATATTTACTAATTGAACTGAAAGCAGATACTGTGGCAAATTCAAGACCCTTACCAGTTCCCACTGCATCAGGTTCAAGAGCAAGGGGACCAGTAGAAGACAGAGCCCCTCCTACATCAGTTTCACTAACAGTAGGACAGGTATCCAATACTGTGCATTGTTTAGTCTCATTGGTTGGCAAAATTTTCTCACCAGTTTCACCAAGAGCATCAGTGCTGGCAGCAGATACTGTGTTATGTTCCATCTCTTTAGCAATTAAGTGACTATTAATATTAAGGTCTATATTCATACCATTTTCAGTTTCATAAGAATCATTCTTCAGGTGTCCTTCAGCACATGGCTCTTCATCTGAATGCATGGGAATCTCCTGCATGCTAATCTCTGGAGCAAAATTCTGATCGCCAGATAGTAAACTCATTCCTTTTATAACGTTAGACTCCAGTATTATTGGTGTAGACTCCAAAACCATCTCAGTTGGTATTACTTGAGTCTGCTCTGAGAGAGTGACAGGAGGCTCTGAAATTGTCACAGTGGATTCTTGGACACAAATAGATGGTTCTGAAACAATCACGTTAGGTTGAAGGACTGACACCGCTGGTTCCAGGACAGGCACAGTAGGCTCCAGGGCAGAAACAACTGGCACAGGAATGGTAATATGCTCTGGCTCAGACAAGGCCAGGGGCTCTGGGACAGTCTCAGCCGGTGGGTCCTGGACAGCCACAGCCGCTGGGTCTGGCACAGCCTCAGCCTGTGGCTCTGGAACAGCCATGGCTGGTGGCTCTGAGACAGTTCCAGCTGGTTCCTCTGGGACAGCCACAGCTGGTAGCTCTGAGACAGCCATGGCTGGCAGATCTACAGTGCTCTGTGATGGCTCTGGAATAGGTACTGCTGCCTCCAGCATGGACATAGATACCTCTGAGGCAAC
Source organism: Lipotes vexillifer (assembly GCF_000442215.2). Classification (NCBI taxonomy): domain Eukaryota; kingdom Metazoa; phylum Chordata; class Mammalia; order Artiodactyla; family Lipotidae; genus Lipotes; species Lipotes vexillifer. Next base: position 197,938 of record NW_006797023.1, on the reverse strand, counting down.
ATGTCCTGAAGCCCTCATGGAATCAAAAGTTTCTGCTGCCTCTGACATAACAGAAGGCTCTGATGTTAACACAGTCGGTTCACCTGATGTTGTGGGAGTTTCCGACACCATATAAGTCACTGGTCTTTCTGGAACAATTTCATGCTCTTCTGCTACAGCAGCAGACTCTACAGGTGTTGATGTGACCAAAGACTCTGGCTCCAGTGGTGGTTCTGGAACAGTCATGGAAGCCTCTGATGCTAACACTGAAGGCTCTGATGCTGACGCTGAATAATTAGCAAGCACTGCTGAAGGCTCTGAAATCTCACTTTGACTCACAGGAGGTTCAGGCAGCGACACAGACTCTTCAGGAGGTAACGCTGGCACCTCAGTAGGCCAAGTATTTTCAGCTGTTAATGCTGACTGCTCAGTGGGTAATGCTGGACCCTCTGGTGGTTCCTCAGGAGGCAATGGCGGTGTCATTGGTGGCTCTTCAGGTGGCAATGGTGGCATTGTTGGAGGCTCTTCAGGAGGCAAAGGTGGCACCATATATGCCTCCGTATATGTATCAGTATAAGAATCGGTGTAAGAATCAGCTGCCATAGACATCATTGAACGATCAGCAGTATAAGATGACATCATAGATCGATCAGCTGCAGAGTACGATGACATCATAGACCGGTCAGCAGCAGAGTATGAAGACATCATAGACCGGTCAGCACCCATGGACATCATAGATCGGTCAGCCATCGGGGACATCATGGAGCGCTCGTAAGCTGACATCATAGAGCGTTCATAAGCTGACATCATAGAGCGCTCAGCCATAGGGGACATCATAGAGCGCTCATAAGCTGACATCATAGAGCGCTCATAGGCTGACATCATAGAGCGTTCAGCCATAGGGGACATCATAGACCGCTCATAAGACATCATAGAGCGTTCATAAGATGACATCATGGAACGTTCTGCAGCATAGGACATCATCATAGAACGTCTAGATGCTAACATCAGGGGTCTAGGTGCTAACCTATATGGCCTGGGAGCTATTCTATAGGACCTGGGTGCTATCCTATAGGGTCTAGGTGACATCCTATAGGGATCAGGAGTTAGTCTGTAGGGATCATGGCCTAATCTGTAGGGGTCTTGCCCTAACCTGTAGGCATCAGGACCTAGCCTATAAGGGTCATGACCTAACCTATAGGGATCTTGAGCTAACCTGTAAGGATCCTGAGCTAACCTGTAGGGATCAGGAGATTTTGAACCCAACATAGCAGAATCTTGGGTACTAGATGCTAACATCTGAGCATCCATGGTACCAGACGCTAACATCTGAGCATCCATGGTGCCGGAAGCTAACATCTGAGAGTCCATAGTACCAGATGCTAACATCTGGGAATCCATAGAGCTAGTGGCTAACATCTGGGAGTCCATGGAGCTGGTTGCTAACATCTGGGAGTCCATGGTGCTGGTTGCTAACATCTGGGAGTCCATGGAGCTGGTTGCTAACATCTGGGAGTCCATGGAGCTGGTTGCTAACATCTGGGAATGGAGCTGGTTGCTAACATCTGGGAGTCCATGGAGCTGGTTGCTAACATCTGGGAGTCCATGGTGCTAGAGGCTAACATCTGGGAGTCCATGGTGTTGGACGCTAGCATCTGGGAGTCCATGGTGTTGGACGCTAGCATTTGGGAGTCCATGGTGTTGGATGCTAACATATGGGTCTCCATGGTGTTAGAAGCTAACATATGGGATTCTTGGGCCATCAAGGGATCCACTCCTACTGTTACAGAAGTCTCCCCCACTAATGTAGTAGGCAGCTCCTGTGCTACCGTATTATACGACTCCAGCGCTGTCGTCGAGGGCACCTCCAGGGACTGCGACACGGTCATCGTTGACAGCTCCGTTGTTGTCACCACAGACTGAACAGAGATCTCCAGCGCCACAGTTGCCACAGGCTGCCCAGGCAACTCTGGCGCCCCAGGCTGCCCTGGCAACTCCAGCACCCCTGTTGCCAAAGGCTGCCCCAAAAGCTCCAGTGCTCCAGCTGCCCCAGACTGCCCCGAGAACTCCAGTGCCCCAGCTGCCATGAGCTGCCCAGGCAACTCCAGTGCCCCAGTTGCCACAGGCTGCCCCGACAACTCCAGTGCCCTAGTTGCCGAAGGCAGCCCTGGCAACTCTGGCACCCCAGTCACCGAAGACTGCCCTGGCAACTCCAGCGCTGTCGTTGCCACTGGCTGTCCTGGCAACTCCAGCACCATTGCTGCCTCAGGCTGCCCCAGCAACCCTGTTGCCGTCGTCACCTCAGGCTGCCCAGGATGTTCCACCGTTGTCATCCCCACAGGCTGCTCCAACTCTGTCGTCGTCACAGGTTGTTCGGTCAACTCCATTGCTACTGTAACCACAGGCTGCCCTGGCAGCTCTACTGCTGCTGTCACCACAGGCAGCCCTGGCAACTCCTGTGCCATCACAGGTGGCTCTGGTACCTCCTGTGGTGGCTCCAACCCCATGGATGGTGCTGGAAGCCCTGGCAATTCCTGCGACAACTGTGGCACTGACGTCACAGAGGGCCCCGGCAACTCAGGCACTGCTGTCGCAGGGGGCCCTAGCAACTCAGGCACTGGGGTAGAAAGGGGCCCTGGCAACTCTGGCACCGGGGTAGCAGAGGTCCCAGGTAACTCCAGCACTGGAGTCACAGGGGGCCCCTGCAACTCCAGCATGGAGGTCGCAGGTGGCCCCGGCAACTCCATCACTGAGGCCACCGACGACTCCTGCAGCTCCAACGCTGTGGTCTTGGGCAGCTCCAGCATCTCCTGCGGTCTTGTCATGGATGAATCTGCAATCTCCGATGGTACTTCTACAGGCTGCTCTGGCAATCTTAGCACTTCAGTTGCCGATGACTCTGGAAAATCCATTGTTGTCGATGTGCTTGGCTCAGGGTGCACCTGAGTAGGTGTCTCTGATGACACAAGGGTTTCTGATGGCTCTAGCACTTTTGCTACTGGAGGCTCTAACAACATGATCTTTGATGGCTCTGGAGGTGTGCTCTCCAAAGATTTCAGCACAGGCTTCATCTGACACTCCACTGACATTGTTACAACCGGCTCAGATGACTTTAGCACTACTGTTGTAGTAGGCACTGGTGCTGTTGCAAAGGAATCCAGAATCTTTGTCGTGGATGGTTCCAGCATTACTGCTACAGACTGCTCTGACTGCACTGAAACTACTGATGTAGATGCAACTGACAGTTCTGCAGTTTTTGTAGCTGGCTTCAGAATTTCTAAGGTGTGTGGCTCTAATACCTCCATTGATACTACAGGAGGTTCTAGCACAAGTGCAGGAGACTCACTGGTGTCAGATAGGCCGAACGCTCTTACAGGATGCTCCAGTGCCATTTCTGAAGGTTCAGAATCAAACTTCAAAAAGGAATCTGATTCTAAATCTACGTTCCCATCATGATGTGATTTCGGCTTTGATTCAGATTCTTCTGGCTGTCTTTTATACTTTTTTTCCTTTTCTTTCTTCTTTTTCTTCTTTTTATTTTTGTGCTTTTTATGTTTCTTCGACTTTTTGGTAGGTATTTCATCAGTAGGATCTGTTTGTACAGACACACATCTACTTTTTCTGGAAGCCTCCTTCAAGTCTGAAATTTAGGAAAATTAATTTTGTCAAATATCCCCCAAAATAGATTTAGATAAGTCGTATAAACCAAAACATACATCCCATGTTAAGATACCGTAACACTTCTTGTTAAACAAAAGGTTACTAAATAAACTATTTTCCATAAACCAGTTGTCTGAAGACTGACACTTTTCCAATACTTCTTTTACAACTGAAGCCTGGGTTAAAAATAAGTTCTTAATTTATTACAAAAACTTTTAGAATTACATTAAGATGTGTTTTTACTATGTTCATTTAAAACAATTACTTTCTCCAGCTCTCACTATACAGCAAATTACTTTTAAACTACAGTTACGATGAATATCTTTCATATTATTAACTACTAGAATTTCCACAAAAACACACATTAAAAAACTTTTGTGACTATTTTATCACCCTTATTTATACAGAAAGCAACATGGCACTGGCTCTGGAACACACTGTCTGCTTTTGGATACTGAATCAATTCACCACTCACTAAATGAATAGACGTGGCCAAACCGCTGACACTCTGTCTTCCAGAGTTAGAGGACGAACTCAGTTAAAACATACAAAGTACACTGAATAATGCCTAGCACCAAGTAAGCCCTCAGCAAATGCCAGAGATTGCTTTTATAGTATAAGGTCTGAACAACAAATGTAAAATACGGAACCTGAATTTTCACCCATGTTGCATTCTAATAAAAATAACATCTTCCCCCCAATACTCTTCTAAATTACTAAGAAGCAATTTTTTTAATGTTTCTACTTTAAAAATGATAATAAAGTCATTTGGAGAAGGAAATTCGTACAGCCCTTAATATGTAACTTAAGAACATTTCAATCTGCGTATCTAAAAGAAAAAGTGGTTTATAATCCACTTTGTAACCAGATGAGATTTACTCTAATGCCAATATCATATTAGATAAACCTTAGTGATCTTAGTTGATCAGAAATCCAGGTCATCAAGATTATGGAGAAAGCAAATCAACACATGACAAGATCTCTTCCAAAGCAAAATTAATCATTTTCCACTAATTGTTTATTATGTACCAAATGTTAGCTACATTATACTTCAAGAAAAAGTTGCTAGAGCCATGAATCTAAGCAAGCCTATAGTCTATGCTATTTTTTTTAACCATACTCTATACTAAAAATTAAAAAAACAAAACCCATACCATGGCCCCCCCATTTCCAAAACTAAACAGTATTGTTATTTTTGTGGTTGATCATAAACCCTTCATTTCTAAGCATCAGTTATTTAATCAATTCCCCAAATGCTAAATACCCAGCAATGATTCCTCTCCATTCATTGCACCTTTAAGAGAAGTAGACACAAAAACAAGATCATCTCTAATCTTGAGCTTTAAAATAAAACCTTCCAGGGTTTTAGAATCATTACAGATATGGTCCGGACTCCTGTACCTTCCAAAACTGACATTTATACAACTGTTCAATGAAAACCCACATTCAAAATCCTGGCACTGAGGCACTGTAAGACTAAACCAAAGGAAGATAGTTATATTCCATCAGCAAAGTAAACAAATGCATCGATGCTCATGTTCCAGTACAACTGTATTTTCAAAAAAATACTTAAGTCTTCAGTAAATCAATTAAACTAAAAATTAAACTTATTGAAGTTTTAAATCTAATGAACATCTTAACTACCCTGCAATCAAATACTACTGTTAACTATTAAAAAAAAAATCTTCAAGTTTTCAAGACAGCTGATTATCTCCAACTTACCTGGCTTATATCGTAGTTCCGTATCTAAGACCCCAGAAAGTACTTCCTCTATCTTCTGAACTATTTCTTCATTTGGTAGGCTCCTGGCAGAAGCAGCTGCATCACCTGCCTGGTTTCCTTCAATAGGTGTATTTGTTTCACCATTGAGCTGGCCTTCACTCCTTCCACTTCACAAGAAAAGTTACCAAAATTCATTAATATTTTTATCATGCCATATAATAAATTAATATTTGTAACTCAACTGATTAAAACAATCTTTATTTGTACACTTCACCATTTTTTATTTATTTTGGATGCTATTCCCCATCAATAGTGCTTCATTAACACTATCTACTTACAGTTGGTACATTTTTATTTTCACACGATTAAAGTTTTCAGAACTGTGAAAGTTAAGAAAAAGTCTTTCAAACAGGTTTCTAAGCTCATCTTTTTTTTTTTTTTTTTAACAAAACACTCCCCAACCAGCATATTTATCTCAGGGGAGGAAAATTATTATTAAGATCACAATCACAAAACCAAAGAAAAATACATGACCTAACATTATGGTAGAAGCTATAGCCACAGTAAAGCCACACTTGTGCATGGATCACAATCACTATCAGCAGTATCAAGGAATACAACTTCAGCCACCGACACATTAAGTCAAAAGGGTAACTTGTAGCACTGGATCAGGTTTAGACTGATCAGACTTGCTAAAATGCCATAATGTTGAAAAGGAAAAATACATTTATATAATTTTCACCCAGTTATCAAAAATCATGTAAAACAACTCATATTAACAGTAAATGAATCACTTAACATACTTTCAATTCACAGGAACACAAGAATCTTAACAGACATAAAAACATATCATTTGCTTAGTCTTTTGTACTATTTTGTGTAAATTTACAAAATTGTTTTGAAAAATACTTTAAACAGCACATTTGACTTAATGTAACTTAAATTTTAGGTAGCAAAATGGGTCGACAATTATGCTCCACTACCTGATAAAAGTCTGGTCAAAAACCAAAAAAATTCAATAATTAACCAAGTGTTATTAAAGAACATTGGGTTTTCTAATACAATTAATCATACAATAGCAATATTTAACATTTATTAACTATTAATTAGGGTTAGACGGTTCTACATTTTTAAATTCATTTATCCTAACAAAACTCTAAGATCAGCACTATTGTTCTGATTATTTAAATGAGGAAAATGAGGCACAGAGAAGACAAAAAAACCTAGCTGTACATCATACATCTAATTAAGAGGTAAAGCTGGTATTCAAAACCAGAGCTCATACTCAACCATCTATATATAATAACTTAAACTGTCTAAAAGTCAGTCTCCTCACCCAAACCCATGTTCATAAAAGTAAATGAGAAAAAAGGAACTATAGTTCATCGAAATGGCAAATAATCAAAAACTTGTTTTGATACTGACAATATATAGCACAGTATTTGAAAAGAAGCTGAATATTCCCCTAGTAATAAACTGCTTTATCTAATATTCTTTTTAAACTCTCTTCCTGGAGCTCTTTTACATTTTTCCTGAGCACTTACACAGTGCGTACCTTACTAAAAAGGCCACAGATTTAAAAATCAGAAAAGTAGGGCTAAAAAAAACAACCTGTCAGTCTATAACAAAGTAATCATCTTAAAGCTGTGAGGATGCTTACTGAACTGCTGCAAAGGGGTGGAAATTTCAAAGCACCTAAATATCCATCAATACAGTCCTACAACAGAATTCTATGGAGCCATGAACAATGTTTCAAAGACTACTGAGACTGATAAAACACAAACGTGTTCACAATACATAGGTGAAAAAACAACCAACACAAAACAAGATGATCACACTTCACAAAACGTGCATCTGTACGCACAAGAAAAAAATGAAAGAACATAAAGATCAATGACCATGTGGTGTTTTAAATTTTTCTTTCCTTTTTTCTAAACTTTCCACGACAATAACACTTCTAACACAAAAACTGAATTTTAAAAGGTATAGAAAAAAGACATTACAACCAGCAAACACAACTACTTAATATATGCAACTACAAAAAAGTTTTCAGGAAAATTATATTCCCTTGACTCAGGTCGTTTATCATCATCCTAAAAATAACCAGCATATAACAAAATTTTAAAAAGCAACTAAATCAATGAGAGGATCTATTTCCCAATGAAAAAACAATATACCCTGGAAAAATATTACAGCAATACTGTATCATTGCCCCAATAACCTTATGTTAATTTGAGCGCTCAGTTTACAAATGCGTTTTCGGCTGATTTTCAAATTCACGTTACGTCTGGTTCTTGCTCTCAACTTCTAAAATACAGCCAGCAATACATTTGAACTCGGAACAAATATTTACGTTATACAAAGCAAAAAGGCAATCACTGAACAACAACATGACCCACGCGATTTTCGTTTCTGAGTAATTAAGTATTTCTTTGAAAATCTCTTCCCATTCAAATTGTGGGGAAGCAAGGGTAAATCAGTAGCAATGACAAAAGTAGCGTGTTGGTCAAATATGTCAATTGGGTCAGGGTCGGCAAAAATATTTGGAGCTACACATGAAGTCCACTTTCCGCTTGCTAAATTAAAAAAATTATCACTAATGCAAAGTCCCCTTCCATGCTCACCTCGAATATTCTGTCAAAGTAGCTAACATTAATTTGAGCTGTTTTAATTTAAATTTCCAATCTATTAAACTATTAGAATGCTACCTGGTGGAAGCCACAGAACAGTAGGACCCAAATAATCTAATTAAAGGATCCCGACCCCCAAATGGTCTGAAGCTTGCAATAATAAAGCGGATTTAAGATTACCCAAGAAACGGCCGTTAGACCCCTTTCCGGTCAAAGACACCGGCCGGCGAAATCCGCGGAGGCAGAGAGGGGGAGGGGAAGCGCCGCGGCGGCTGAGGAGCTGAGGAAGGAACTAGGCCCGTCCCTGGTGGACAACCAGGCCTACAGTAGCTAAATGGTAGGGGATGACCAAACGGGGGAGAAGCCTGAGCCTCCTAACTCGGTTCTAGAAGAGGGAACCTGGGATTACCTCGGAAAGGGCGAAGTTCCTCGCTGGGAAGGGAGGGAGCGGACGGGGATGGGGGGGGGGGCCGGAAAATGGATCCCAGGCCCAGGCGGGGCTGTAGCCGGGCCTGAGACGAGGAACGACAGCGTCCCTGAAGAAAGGTGCCACGGACGTCTACGTGAGGCCCTATCGGTCCCTTGGGAGCAGAAGAGCCTGGGAAGCGTTTACCTTGAAAGCTCCTGTTGAATTTCCCGGAATTTACTGACCACGAAAGACCTAAAAATCTGCTCGATGTTGGTCGCCATGGCGTCCGCTCCGTTCTCTCAACTCCTCCTCACTAGTCCTCCAGGCTCCCAGCATGCCTCGGGAGGAGGCGCAGCGGCCAATTCCGTCTCTTGCCGTTCTGATTGGCTCCTGGGGGAGCGCCCAGTCCGGTACGCTCCGCCTCTGAACCAATCAGTGAGCACGGCCCCACTCTCCTCCGCTGTTTCTGAGCGTCTGGGGTAGAGCTGCTGACGTTTGCGCCGCGCACGACTATGTCCGCCATGTTAGTGACTGACGCAGGCGCCATTACAGGAGAAGTCTCTTTAGCGGCGACTGTCAGCTTAAGCTGTCAGTCTTCAGCCGTGTTTAGGGGCCTTAAGAGGTTTATTTTGGTCACTAAACACCCTAGATTAAATTCCGTGAGGAAAGGGATCAAGGAGGGCAAAATGGTGTTTGACCGGGGCCTCCAACGTTTCCGGATGGCACCGAGTTTCGGCAGGGAGATCCATCCGGGAAAACATTAATCAGCGCTTGCCCCCATACGAAGAATACGTTTTTACCGCCATCTGCCTCCCGTGGCATCCTGTTATTGGCCTCGGCTTTTTTTTTCGGTTTAGCATTAGGCCAGAGGTCCTGAACCACGTGTGTTCAAACCTTGGTGCATTCTAATCTCGTCAGGAGCCAGGCGTGTCACGAGACTTTTGCACGGTAGCTGGTCAGTCCTGACTCGTGAGCAACACACAATTAGCTGAACATGGGTTAAGCATTTTGGTGCTCCCCCTCCTCAGAGCTCAGGAGGCTCTGGAAGAAGCGAAGAGACGTTACGTGGCACCTGACACTACACTGTTACATTGTAAACTCGCTAGGGCTTGGGAGCTTTGCTCTGGGGGAGGTTCAGGCCGCGCCCGAGAGCGGGAGGGAATCACTCCTGATTACCTCGCGGTGGGGCCCACTGGCCACACCGACCAATGGGGAAGCGAAGCCGGGCGGGTGGGCGGGGGGCATGCGCGCCGGATCCCATCGGCCGACTTCCGGCGCGCGGCGGGCGAGTGGGCTCAGAGCGCGCAGCGATGGTCTAAGTGAGAGCACCCGGATAGCCTTGGGTCCGTGGGTAAGTTTCCTCCGCTTTTCAGGAAAGTAAATTTATGGTTTGGTTTGGGGATTACTGTCAGGAATTGGATGAAACTGTAGGAACTGGTTTGGAGGTAGGGATTGTCCTCTTATTTTTAATCGCAGTAGGTGAGGGTTGGCCACGTGCTTTTCAGTTTTAACTGAGGTTTACATTGGATCTATCACTTTCTCTGCTTTGTAAGATGTCAGGGCCTTTTTGCATCTCTCTGCTTTTTTAAGGTTTTTTAGGTCATGCACCTAAATTGCATATTTTCTCATTACGCATCCTTTGTCTCTAGCAGATTACTTAGTCCCATTTTGTAGTTGGTTTCTACCTTATTTTATTTACCAAGTCCTTTGTGTTTTGTTTTGTTTTGGCAATGCTGCACAGCATGCAGTATCTAAGTTCCCTGACTAGGGATGGAATCCAGGCCCCCTGCAGTGGAAGCGCAGAGTCTTAACCACTGGACCGCCAGGGAAGTCCCAATTCACCAAGTCCTTTGAAATGGCTTTTCCTAGCTCTCTAATTCTCCTCGTGTTACCCATTTAGATGATTGAGGCCCAAGGAGATTAAGTCCCTCAAGGTATCCCAGCTAGGAAGTCTTAACTCCTTAACTCAAACCTAGGCAACTCTGGCTGGCGGCCTCCTAGCCACTCCTGGGTGTAGATTCCCTCAGGCTGAGTCCTAATCCTATTTCAGAGATCCGCAGCAGCAGTCAGGATAATTTCCCTTCACTGACCCTCTTATTCAAACTAAACATAAATGTTTTCTCTAGATTTAAAGATACGTTCATTTCGGATATGTCAATACACGCGGCAAGTCTTTTCCATTTAGCTAAAATAGTGTTTTTCTCCGAGATGATAATTTAGTGATTTTTTTCTTCCTCATATTTTCAACTGTTAAAGAGTATCTGAAGCAAAATTGGTTCCGTTGGAATCCAGGCTACATCCCCACTTATCTATGTGACCTGCAGCAAGTTACATAACCTAACTGAACCTTACTTACATATCTGCAAAGAGGGCATAGTAATCCTATCTGCCTCACAGAATTCTTAAGATTAAGTGAAGTAATTCGTGAAAAGCATTTAGAATAGCATCTGGCACGAAGTTAGTGCTCAAAAAATCTTCTTTATATTAGCAAATTATATTTTTCTTTAAACGTGTAATGCTAGCATCTCACGAGAAGTAACTGATTTCAGTTTTTGCTGTTTGCCTTCTACATAATTACATGTCTTCTGAAAATTAGTAAATGAATGTGACAAGTTATTCATTCCTTTGGCTTTTTTTTTCTTGTTAAAATTTCTTTCTCTCCCTAAAGCATCAATTTGGCAAAGGTAATAAATAAAATATAGCAGGTTAGCATTTACTACTGCTGAGTGTAAGAAATTGTACTAGTTGTTTATAAATGTCATTTCAATTCTTATTAGGCCTCATAAGACAAGTTCTCTTAATTCCACCTTTTAAGATGTGAAGAAATTGAATTGCAGGTAGTAAGAGCTTAACCAGGGTCACACTGTTAGCTTGAGAGATAGTTGCCTATCCTGCCCAGGATCAAATGCCAGAACTAAGCAAGACGTGTTCATATTTGATTTTTGCCTTCTCTACCAATTTGCTGGCATATTGCACTAACTTCTTAAATAGGGGTCAGCAAACTACTGCTCTTGTGCCAATCCTTCCTACTACCTGTTTTTGTACAGTCCACCAAATAAGAATAGTTTTTACATTGTTAAATGTTTGTGGGAAGAAAAGGAAAAGTGATATTGCTGTGACACATGACAGTTACACAAAATTCAAATTGCAGTGTCCATAAATACAGTTTTATGGAAACACAGCCACAGTTATGCTTTATAAACCTCTGATAGCTTCCTGTTACTTAGAGCAGAAGTAGGCAAACTATGACCTACAGCCAACTACCTATTTATGTAAGTTTTTACTGGACATAGCCAGGCCACATTTGTCTCTTGTCCAAGGCAGCTTTCATACTACAGTGGCAGAGTTCAGTAATTGCAACAGAGACTATATGGCCCTCAGAAAATATTTACTATTTGACCCTTTACGGGCTCTAGAACATTTCTTTGAATTTATTGTAACTTTAAAGTCTATTATTTATAAGACTAAAGGTTTAAAAACAGTTATTTTCAATTTGGTGTCTAAAGTTAAAACACTAAGATTCATTTTAAACTGAGATTTGATGATTTTTAAATCTTCTAAAAGTGAAGCCCAGGGACTTCCCTGGTGGCCCAGTGGGTGGGAATCCACCCTCCCAATGCAGGGGGCCAGGGTTCAATCCCTGGTCCGGGTAGCTGGATCCCGCACGCATGCGGCGGCTAGCAGTCTGCATGCTGCAACTAAAAGATTCTGCAACAAAGATCCCACATGCTGCAGCTAAGACCCAGCACGGCCAAAATAAATAAATAAAAGTGAAGCCCAAAGAAGGGTGATTGTTCATAGATTTTGTTTTAATGAAATAAGGAGCTTTAAAGTACTGCTCTAATCCTTAAGAGTACACAGTCATATTTCTCAAATTATGAATCCTAGTTTTTCACAAATGAATTGCTGGGATAAAATGTTATTTGTATGATTACAAATAACTACTTAAATCATATCTAGAAATCGTGGTTTCTAAAGTATATGTATTCTAAATCAACTGTGGTGGTTTTCTTTCTGCAGCTTTCATTTTCCTGCTGAATTCCTGCTTTGCAGACTG